>NW_008752114.1:125688-188267 GCF_000715545.1 Opisthorchis viverrini
TGGTTTTTACGGCGAGATATTAGCGCTTCATCGATCTCGACGTGTATACCTGGGCCGCCGATAACTGTTGGAGTCTGCAAAAGCCGCCAGGCGCAAACGTCGCGAAGAAAGTTCCTCCAGTCAACAGCGGTCTTGTGACTAATGGATAATTCCTCTGAGCGAAATTTGATTTTGGCCAGCAATAAATGAATAAAATTACTGTTCTAAACTCCATTTTAGACCGCTCTAGCCAAGTTCCCTTTCGAAGACCGATTTCCTGCCGACACTGTCGAGCATTACACTTCCACCTGTCAGAAACAGTTGAAAGTGTCATTTGGTGGTCATTTTTCATAAATGTTACTGGCTCCGTGGTTTTGCAAAAAACGTATTGGTGTCTCCTTTTCATGAACAAGAGTTGAAAGCGTCAGAAAGTTCATTTGGGGTTTTACGCCCGAACAGAGAAAAGTTCTGCACAAAATGAGTCTAGATGCGGATAAGGAACTGTTCTCATCAAACGTGGGTCAAGGTTGTGTGCGTACATTAAATTGGAGCTGGCAAAAAGTGCGACAGGGCTTAGCTTTTCGCACATGCACTTTTTGCATTAGTGGTGGGGCTTATCTGGAAAAGATCCAACATCTCATTGCGGTGGGTGCAGCAGCTGTTGCAGAAGGCCTTGCGTTCCAATCACAGTTTTGTCCTTCAGCCTGTGCACTTCTCTTTCTCAGAAAAAATGGCTATCGTTAGGTCAAACTATCGCTGATTTAACTGATCACAATCACAAGATACATTCACTAGATGTGTTTTTTCCCATTTCATCCTCATCGAAAGTGAAACAACTATAGGTCGCATTTACTCAAGAAACGATTATATGATAGGTTACGTTAAAAGTTTTTTTAGCAACTCTCCATGTACCCGATCTCAACCAGTTCGTAGTTTCACTGTATCCACCGTAATTCTCAAATGAGTTGTCTTTTTTTTATCAGGAATCGTTTAAAGGATAACAAAATTATGTACACTAATAAGAAATGAAAATGCCGTGGAAACTATAATATAATAATAATCGTTCACACTTTTTGAGGCTCTTCCGTGAATCGTCCAGCTGTAGCACCCTTTCGGGGCCTAGCTACCATGCCACACGAAGGAGGCACGAGGGCTGGGATACTGCCAAGTCGCCCAAGCCTAGACAGGGGAAGTCCAGAGGCAGAGGTCGGGTTCGAACCACGGACCTTCCGGTCAGTAAATTCGCGCTCTAACCACTTGAGCCATCTCGACCCCTTGGTGGTGAGAATGATAAACGTTTCCAATGCTACATAAAGCAGATTATTGCCATGCTTCTTCAGCGGAAATTCTGTGGATAACAAGGCCTCTTCTGTCAGAATCCAGCCTGATTAAGCCCGATACTCAAGTTATTCACCTCGTGTACATCCTTGGGGAAGCTCGACATAGTTCACTGGTTAGATTGCGAACTTACTGACCGAAAGATCCGTGGTTCGAACCCGACCCCAGGCACTCAAATGATCTTGTCTAGGCTTGGGCAACCTGGCAGTTTAGTTAATCGATTTAGTCATTTTGAGTTGGTCGACAATAAATGCCTAGCTCGCGTACGGTTCTTATATGCGGTCAACTCTCTCTCCCGCACAAATGGTGGGCACTAGTCGCTGTTGTTTTCAGTGGAACACTAGCTGTATTCATTAGATAACGCTATATGTCTAAAACACATTGTTGCCCCAGCTTTGGAGTGAATGGAGGGAGCGAAATTCACTCAAAAGCAAGATTTTTTCCGCATATCGGAAGATTTATCTTTTTTAAAATTGAATGATGCATGCTACCCAAATTTTTTCTGCCGGAATCCAGCAAAATTTACAGCGAAAAGCAGATCTGCTCGCTCCCCCCCCCCCCCCCGAGAATTTCCATGCAGTAGTAGTATTAGTAACTAATTGGTTCATTAATTGTTTTTGACGTTCTGCTACGAAGTATTGGGTTTGACGTGCTCGTCACTTTCTAACCAAACCCGTGTTCTTCTGGCCGGCTGCTGTCACAGTTGGGAGGCAGTAGGTAGACGTGGGTTGAGTTGATGGGTAGAATTCAGCAGCCTCGTGATCTGATTAGCCATTTGGGTTCGTCGATTTTTTTGTAGAGAACATGGCATTCTAATGGATGGATCAGAGAGAAAGGGGTACAAATCAGGAATGTTTTAGCTCTATGCTCATACGTCTTGGAGGCGCCAAAGTCTCGATTCTTTACCCCGGATAAGCAACTGAACAAGTGTACTTTCAGTCATTTCAAATTTTGAACTGCCTTCTGAGCGCATTGACTAGATCCAAGTTGCCCATACCAACTTGTTTTCCGTAAAATTCCAGGTCAACCAGCGTGTGTGTCAAACTGCTAACTGGTTTCTATCTTTTCCCTCCAAAATTTCTATCTGTTCAGTCGAAACCGAATGGTGTCACATCCCAGTGTGGAATTTAGGTCAGCCTCTGATCTGTTCAACTCCGGCAAGACGAATGTCGGTAGTTGTCGTGTTTGTTCTCACAAACATGTAATTTCGACCTCATCTGTCTTTAAGTTACAACGCCTTACCGTCGCACAAGGTCAAACTAAAATTTCCCTTTCTGACGAAAAACGTGGAAATTCGGAATGGATATTGGCTAATTTTCCACTAAAAACTCGTACCTTTTCATGAAATAGGATTATCGGCCTGAAAAAGCGGATGGGCAATATGCTGGAGGTCACCTTGATTACCTCCTCATGATGACTGTCTATCAACTCCCTATTCATTAGATGAAATTTCCTAAACTCCACGTTTACCCGATCCGGATTCACGAGCCTGGTAGTTCGAGCAATCGCGTGGGGTGAATTTCTGAGAGCTGATCTGTGAATTTACTCATGTTCCAAACGTACTGTTTGTGATATTGAAGTGACCAAGTTGACCCGAGGTTTGATCCACAGTATCCCAAAAACCGTCACACAGTTGAGTCTTTTGCAGGGGTGTTTTGGTGGGGGTCAACTCACCTGTGTACTCACATATATAAATGTAATTGAACCTTTTTCGGAACAAATCTTTATAGGTTTGAATCACTGTCATCATCATCGTCATCATCATCATCATCATCATCATCATCATCATCACTGTCCGCAGTACAATGTCCGTTCGAACAAACTTTCTGTTTCGAAAAAAATCCACAAAGGTTCATCCTCAGCACGTGCAAGTAATGGACCATATGACTGGAAGCGACACTCCGATTTTCCCTTTTTGTTTCGAATTCGAGGCTTTCACTTTGTGCACTTTTGTCGTAGTTCATGTGTCATATCGAGGGAAATTGAGGGATCGGTATCTTTGCTCCAGGTACGGAAATTCACGCATGCGTTGCTCCTGCGACAGCACACGCTGTGAAATCGTCTGCAGGCAGTCTCGATAGACCATCCAGTCAAACCTGTCTAGACCCAGACAATTCGAAAATGATCATGACAAGCTGAATCATTCATTTTTACTTTGTGTTGGCTGGATTTTCACCCCCATGCAACTGTAGAGGTGTTGGGAATGCACTTCTGTGACCTCGAGGTAGATCCCACTTGAAGAAAAATTAGTTGGTTCCGAATCAACGTAGGACCAGCTGAATTTGCCTGCTTCCTCTTCACTGTATGATGCCATGTGACACATGAAGAACCAGTTGTTCAGTATCAACCCCAAGTTTTGACAATTAGGTCTTTAGCTCTGATGATGAAACGTTCATTGACAATGATCCGCTTTACTTAACTCTCGTGCCTTTTTTTCAACGAGTGGTAAAACAGACATCATGTTCGGAAATCCTATAACCATACGGGCCAGTAGAAAACTGGGACCGTCAAAGGTCTCCTAACGGTGTGTACTTCACTCCCGTCAGGTTTGCCCATTTTCACCGTCGTGGTGTTGAATTTCACTTGGTTTCACCTGAAAGTTTTATGTACAACTGAGTTGCTAATCCAACTGGTCGGTGAAACGTTGAGAGAATTGAAGCACATCTAATCAAAGTGATGAATACGGCGTTGTGTCATTTACTTCCATTCGCGAGTTTCTGGTTTTTATCGTCATTCTTGTTTTATCACAGCGATAGTCGATGGGGTACCGCCGGTTGCACAAACCACACACCACAGCTTGTCCCCAGGGACATTTTGTTGGACAGCTCGCATTGAAAACGAAAAGTTCTCTCCTGAGGCTTTCATATCTGATGACGCGTATGATCAACGCTCAAGCGAGAACAAAGATTTCATGGGAGCATGGCACTGTACTGAAAAATCCATCATCAAACACATCGAAATCGACCCGTTCGATCGATCGGTGCGAACAAAAGAACTACGGAACGCAAACTCGCACAACAAACCGGAGTGAACGGGTATAGAAGAGGCGGACAAATCAAAACAAAAATCGTGAGATTAATCTTGGACCAATATCGAACCGATAAATCGAAGGATACAGAACGACTAAACAAACTGACTGTCCGAGTGCAACCAAATCGGCCAAAAAGGGAAATAAAAAAACTACATCGAACGGGTAATCAAACTGAAAAAAGTGAAACTACGGTACAAACTAAGGACGGACAAATAAGACCGAAGGATGGAAAGTACACAAAATATAGAGGTCATCATCACGCGCAACCAAAGTCAATACAAACCGTGAACGGCCCGAGCAATTCCAAGGACCAATAGAATTAGAGATATACAGAATACAACGCAACGATCGGACCAATAACAAGAAAGGTATATACCAATTAGCTGATCACGTGAGAGGATATCAAACACTTCAAAAACTATATAAATGCAGCTAGGCGTGGAGGAAGCACTCACTCTACCACAACCTACGATGTCACCTCGACTACGGACGAGACGTTTGAAAGTCAGTTGCAAAGCTCGGCGAACAGATCAACGACCAGTCTGGATAGCATAGCACCGAGAAAAGTACTATTTGCTTTGCAGACATTTCTTACAACCCGAATCACTGGACTCTCATACGCACTTTTCCAGTGTGAACTTTACTTTCAAGTTGATCGGAAAACGTCGATCCATCCACATCAAACTTCAAAAATATTCAAAAATAAGTTGAATATCCATTAGTGGTCAAAGAGAGGTTTCCAGTGGTTTTTTTGCACATGAAATGGAACGTGGTCTTTTCGAACAGTTGTTTCTGTCAGCTGTGGTACGTTTTTTATGAACTTTACTGGAATGGCGGACTACCGAACCTCTCTGTAGGTTTAGCAAAGAAAAGTCGATGAAAACTGCACTTTGGACACTAAAAAGTTCGCACAATTTTTGTCATCATTGGCGTGTACGTGAAAACGGGTTGCACTTTACCTAAGCCTACCTGGTTAGCTACTTCAGTTGACTATTTTTCCCTTCAGGTTCCACTGCCATAGTGTTACGGCAGCTGAACCACGCCACACCGTGGTACGTCTCAATCGATTGTTCCAACTCGCGTCCTTCCACACTGCATGGTCAAACTACACTTTTCGCTTGAGGCGAGATATCCAGCCGGTTTTACCGAGTGTTGGAAACAATCGTGCTGTACCGTAGTGACAATGCCTTTCAAACCGTATGACTCAAATACCACTCGGTTTAGATTTAGCAAATATATTTCAAGTAGAATATAAGGTTGACAAAAACCCTGGGACTGCGCCTAGCTGATGAGCCCCAAAAAGGGCGAAACCGGTCGTGGGCTGTCCACGGATTTTCAGCAACCTTATGAGTAGTACATTAAAAAGATATTTCAACCTATTTGAACGTATCGCCACACTCGGTATTCAGGTCTGCCTCTGCTTCCCTTAACCAGTGGCATCTTCTTGTTAGAATAAAGCGAACAGAAGCGTTTCGGTACATTCTTGTTTCAAAGTCTTCGTAAACTGGGACCCACGTGCTAATATCAACCTTGCCCGTATGTCTTTCTGTTTCAGACAACGAGCTGGCAATTTTGTACAACGACAAATCGGTTTTAGAGAACCATCACCTCTATATCGGGTTTGATTTGCTCCATTCGGAACCTCAAGTGGACATAACGAAGCATTTCACCACAATGCAGAGGCAGCTATTCCGAAAGATTGTCATAAGCCTGGTGAGTGTAACCCCGCGTTGGTTGGTTGCTTTTCTCTGGTTATTCTGAACCTCTACGTCAAACGCCGCTGCGGTGCGATCAGGCTTTTGAGCCAAAGGCCTTGGTTGAGG
The DNA here is from genome assembly GCF_000715545.1 of Opisthorchis viverrini. Taxonomy (NCBI): domain Eukaryota; kingdom Metazoa; phylum Platyhelminthes; class Trematoda; order Opisthorchiida; family Opisthorchiidae; genus Opisthorchis; species Opisthorchis viverrini. The sequence goes on from NW_008752114.1 coordinate 131,860, forward strand.
ACCCTAATCATCCTCCTGTCGAGGTATGGGCGTCCTGGCAGTCCACGTACAAACATTAGACTAACAATACTCTCATGCCATATCGGCGGTCGTATGGTGCCGGGTCGCCTTACTTGCTGCATACAGCAGGGCCACTGCTGATGTCTCCCTTCTTCCTCCGGCTCCTCACCCCGCTGCACCCCTCCCTACCCAAATAGTTTCTTCTTTCCATTATAAGTCTTTATCCAAATCCTTTGAAATGTCTGTAAGGTGACCATCTGATGTCGCTATCAATGACGAAGATGATCATTTTTTTGGCCAAACGAATAGTGGAACTGAAAGCTTATGTGAGGAGGTTAAAAACTGTTTCAGCACGAACCAGACATTGAGCATTGCCTCAAGAGAGGTGTCAGAGGAATCCAGAATGGTTTCGCGTACCGGTGATGCCAGTTGGGTGGGGCAGTGCTGCCACTCTACTGCAAAAACCGTCGCGGGAAATTGGTCGAGCGTGAGCAGTTGTTTCATTGGCCAGTACGACATATTATAGGGGAAACTTGAGAAAACTTAGCTGTGTTTGATGAAGCAACATGGCTCGCTACCAACAGCACAAAAGTTCGACGGTAGTCAGACTGACGACCGGTCAAATATGCAAGGCAGGTGTTTGGATGTTAACGGTGGCTGCAGTATTGGTTAAGGCAACCACTCCGATGCTTGTTGGTCTGCTCGCCAAGTTTGGCAGTTGGATTGCAAACGTTTCATCACCAGTCGAGGTGACGTCATCACTGCGTGACTGAGTAGGTAAATTCCTTCTCTTCTACCTGTTCTTACATCGTTTCTTAAAAGTACGTATTAGCTCTATAGTGTTCCCGAGATGGGCACTGCGTAATTTGATGGGTCATCTGGAAATATGAATTACGTCGTGGTCTAATTTCCATGAATTTGGTTGGTCCATTAGGCACCTTCATTTTTACAATTTGACAAGCAGCGCATCCGGGCTGCGTATATTCCTAGACGCCGATGCTATATGGATTGACGGTTGCGGACTGGAGGCTTCCGGAAGGTATTCTGTTACGGGGATGTACAAGATATGGTACCATCTAACAAAATGCACTGCAGCAAGTGCACTCTGCGATAAGCTGACAGGATCTCCTCAGTTTTGCATAACGCCTGCGTTGAAGATCCTAATGACTTCAAATTGCTAAAACCTGTCTTGTATATCTTAGTTTTTGGGACCAACAAAAATGGAAACAAGCGCAGGAATGACCCACAAATGCCGGTGGAAAACATAAGATCAACTTCGACCCATTTGACACAAAGAAGCGGAGCATTTTAGGTCTTTGTGAAGTGCATTGCAGTACACGTGAAGCCACGTGAAGTCATCAAAACTACTCGGAATGACCGTAGGACCTGATCTCCAGTTATCGGATGTGTAAGCACTTTGCCGCAACGAAATTTTTTGACGAAACAAATAAGCATTGGTGTATAAGGCAACTGAAACTCGACAAACGGCGCGTCACACGACAGCTCAGTCTCAACTTCAGTGTTCACACGACCTTTGTGCAAGCGAGCTATCCAGCTCGGGTTCCACTGGGTCTCCCGTTATCATCAGGTTAATAGTTAAATGAATGTACTTTGACGATTGGTTACATTTTGGTGTTCAGTCAAAACTCAAATTTGACGGAGACTCACACTGCGCCCATCTGATGTGCCTCAAGAAGGGCAAAGCATTTGTTTGCCGGACGGTGTAAATTTCAAGTGCTTCTTGGATAAGATAGGTGCGTTGCTCTTTTACGGAGGCTTCCGAATGGGAACCTGATCTTCCAATGTTCCGATGGTCTTGCTATTGATCGCTCCCGATGAACGCACTTTTGGCATGCGAGGCAGTTTCACCACTGTTCAAATAACAGCAACTGAAAGCGCTTTGTTTGTTGCTCACACAGCGCTATCCTGCAATATCTGGTTGGGATAGTCTAGCCTCGCTGGATACAGCATTATTTAGCTCGTGTTTTCTGGCATCGGTGGGCAGTCGAATATCTCTCGACTTTGCAGGCGCATCCTTATTGGCACAGGGCATCTCAACAGTTTATGCGTGAGGATATGGTCTAGGACTCTGGTGACGCTGTGCCTGAAGGTAAGTTGCTTCTAAAGGTAGTGGATGATTGTGGAGTGAGTCAGATGGCTTGCTGAGGGCATTTAATGTTTGAAATGCAGGAGACATTCTCAGAAGAGATATTGGGGCGAAGTTTACTGGCCGACTTGTGACAGAATTTGTGTCGGGAGTATCCTGAACAGGAGGTCAGCGTAGGTAGGTAAATTTCACTCGGAACTGCAGTGCTGATCTGAACACGGGAAGTTTTGAGCAACCTTATGAGTAGTACGTTTCTTCAGAAAAAATGGTTTTGATGAAGAGGGTCGCTTTACTTGTTAGGCCTATTCTCATACGAAAATACCAGCATACTAGCGCCATATCTGTTTCATTCTTTTGACGGGTTTGGCTTTGTGCGACGATATTACGACGCTTATCGTTTGTGGTCGTCCAGTCCGTTAGAAAATGTACAACTAACATAGTCCTGCGACGGCATATTTGGTTTTCAAATTCTTCTTCGTTTGGAAAGAGATCAACATATAGAGACGGGGAATTCGACGATGAGAAGGATACCATCACAAACAGCGGGGGGAAAGTTGGATGATTCGACAGATTGGACGTTTTGTAGGAACAGTTTTTCCCCCATCCCTGGGGATTTCGTAGGGGTTCAAGTAGATCATAAGGTTGAGGGAAACTCGGGGACTGCGCCTACCTGATGAGCCCCAAGAAGGGTGAAACCGGTCGTCGGCTGTTGAAGAGTTTTCAGCAACCTTGTGAGTAGTTCCCTACTTGAAACCAACCAACTTGTCACCACTGTGTCCTTTGGCCACAATGTCATCACCGGGGAGAAAATGTACTTTAAAAATAATAGCTGAGACTGGAGGGGGTGGTTTAGTGATTTACTTATGATTTACCTATGATAAAAGACATTCCATCCACAACCATTTTCATACCCACTTTCGCTTTATCATCCTTTTACACCGTTCCGTAAGGCGGTGATGCGTTGTTGTGAGAACAACAGAACAAGAATATTTAAAAAATAACACATTGACGAACATTAGTGTTTCCGGGATCTCGTCATCAGGTCAGTACATATCTAATGGCTAAAGTAAGAGCGAAAAATGAAATACGCTGCGAAGATTGGTTAGTGAAATGCAAAACGTGGAGACACGAGCGATTTGCCCCCCCCCCCCCCCCGTGTCGCATCTAGTTGGGTGCTGTGAGACAGTCAAGAGAGCTGTTGAGTGACTTGGTCGGTCGATTGGTGTCACACGACCAAGCGGACTCAGCGTTCGTATGAAACATTTTTGACAGTACAGTACCAGGTTTCGCAGTCGTATAGCGACTACCTCGGCTGCAGTCAAGCGACGCCGTCGAATAGATACTGGCAGTCTATTTGGCACACGGTAAGTGATTTGAAATGACTCATTTGGCATGACTACGTGCCCGGTGTCAATTAGGTGGGATGCGATTGAGCTCCTGGCTGAACTGTTGAGGTTAGTAGTACAGGATCTTTCAGACGACGAATATCAGGAGTTTACATCTTACGTATTGCTACAAAACAGGCTGATGAGAAAACATTCAAATTAAAGAAAACCTTGGGTGAGGAAAAGCCGCGAGTGAAATTCCTCGAAAACCCTGCTGATAGGTATGTATACAACTGTTTCAACTTTGTTCTCGATGAAACGCTTTTGAAGGGCCAAAATTCTGCTACCCGTGCCGTAGAGATGACAAATTAGCAATCGAGGTGCAATTCGAGAACCCATTTGACCAGACTTCTGGCCTGTCCCCGACCTCAATGGCCAACTTAGACCGCCTCAAATCCGAGTTGGTCAATTGCAGCTATCAATATAATCACGCCAGATTGGTTCACAACAGTCCTCTCACAAAGAAACACCTAGACGCATTGAAAGCCTTACGAACGAGGAGTGATATACTGCTAACAAAGCCTGACAAAGGAGCTGGAATAGTACTTATGAACAGGGATGACTACCTCAGAAAGATGATGCAAATCTTGAATGACACTTCATACTTTAGCAACGAGCAAAAGGCAAGAGACCAGACTCAAGCAACTGAAACAAAACTAACAAACTGTTTGAAGCGTCTGAAGAATGAGGGTTTGATTTCTGAAGTCGTATTTCAACGTCTGAAACCTGTCGGTACCACAATCTCACGACTTTATGGATTGCCTAAGGTTCATAAGAAAGATGTTCCGTTGAGGCCGGTTTTTGGATATGTGTAATTCCCCATATCACGCAACTGCCCAATCGTTGGACGAGATTTTAGAACCCGTGCGCCGACATCATCAGTGATGTCACCTCGAGTGGGATGAAACGTTTGCAATCAAATTGCCCAGCTCAGCGAACACGCCAACGACCATCTACGCTACCTGAGCTACCGACATTTTCTTCTATAGAAATTTGTTACACTCCCTACAAGTCTGTGTGAACGAATGCCATGAAAATCACAAGTTTACTGGATCCTCAAGGAGGAAATAACTGAAGCTTAAAAACATAGGGTTGACAGAAATTTGGAGACTGCGCCAGCCCGAAGCGGGAGCGTGAGACCGGTCGTGGGCTGTCAAAGAGTTTTCAGCGACCTCGTGAGTAGTATACTACGTCCATACAACATTTGTTCGCGGATAATAGGACTAGACGACACACAGACATTGCATTCTTTTGAGGGATCAACCGGAGCGGTTTGACTTCACAAATGATTAACACTCCTCCAACCCTCAAAATTCCGTTCTATTTTTGGTGGAACTAAGACCCATCAACATGGGAAACACAAACAACTTTGTCCAGATGCGAATGAAGAATAGGTCTTAGGAAAGGGGATAATGCTATGGATTCCGAAAATACGCATTCCTTTATCAAAGAGTCGCCCTGTCGGCATCCGTTTTTTCGGATTTCTTGGCGTCAACCCACTCATCGTAAATTTTCCAACACTAAGGTCTCGGGGGGTTGGTCAATACAATCGCGGTTTTGACCAGTTCACATTAATCATCCACGCGCCCACTTCCGTTTTCTAGGTCCTGGCTACCGACATGTCCAAACATATGACGTTGCTAGCAGACTTGAAGACAATGGTGGAGAGTCAGAGAGCCTCCGGTTTCAATGAGATAAAATTGGATACACTGGCCGTTCGGATTCAGGTACGTTTTTGTTTTTCCATCGAGGAACGCGAAGGTTACTAACCCAGATATTTCATCTCCCATTTACAAAAACATTGGCCAAAATGATCACGCCCGCGTCTTACCCGCATTGTTTGATAATACTTGTCCGCAGACATACAATAAATTGTATGTGTTTCGTCGCCAACTCGTGAACCAGAGCATACGTGTCAGGTAGCATGGGGACCAGCAGGGGTGCATCGCGTCATAATTGAGCAGGCTGATATAAAGCTACATATATTATCACACCGCGGAGCCAACAACTCCGAATGTCAAACTGTTCAAAGCTGCCGCTTTATTTGAATTAGTTTAGTCTTATCGCCTTTGACAACTACTTTCAATCGTCTTTTGACGATTTCAAAACCTTGATTGATCAAGGCCCTGTTTGTGGATCGTTTTGCAGAATTCACCTCGCATTTTTCAGTCCGATTTAACTTGGTGCTGAAGACTTTTACCGCGTTCTACCGCCATCAAACAAGATTACATCAATATTTTTGTAGTGCACTACTCATAAGGTTGCTGAAAACACCTCGGCCACCCACGACTGGTTTCGTCCTTCTTGGAGCTTACCAGGTAGGTGCAGTCCCCGGGTTTCCGTCAACCTTATGTTCTACTTGAAACCTAATTGCACGAAATCAGCGAATATACAAATGTGTGTATATTCGCTAAGAATACATCAAATTCCTTTCCGGTCTCGGTTGGTTGGGTGTACCAAGCTCACCTTTTTCTCCACGAATTTTCCGCAATTCAAATGGCCGCTCGGAATGCGCGATTCATTGACCTAACCAACTGTCTCAACAGACCCATTGGAATGGCGATCTAAGTTGAGTCCTGAAGTATGGTTTTGGGGATCCTAATCTCGAGGCAACGCAAGTCACATCTTAAAAAACGACCAACTGATCAAGTGGTACCCTGTTCCGTGTAACCCATACTTACGAGTCTAAGGGAACAGAGATGCTTGACAGGGCAAATATGAACGGGAAGATAAAATCATAAGAAAAACTTGTTTTTTCCCACTAACAACAGTTCTGTATTTTTATCCGAGAGCATCCAGAGTTCATACATGACTGAATAAGTCAAAAAGCATCCACTGATATGACCTGGGTCTTCAGTCCCCATACAGAGCGGTCTATTCTAAACCTGGTACAGTAAGCAGCAGGCGGACATTTTCTAATTCTTGATGGGCTTTTCGTTGAAATTCCCGTGAGAATGAAAGATGCCCAACGAAATCCTTTGGAATCAATGATCTCTATCAAGAAGACACTGCATCACTATGTCATTTATTCCGACTTCGGAACCTGCGCGCGCATTAGTCACTATTGGTAGTGAGGTGGAACGCACCTGAAACTGCTCCACTCTGTCGCAACCCTCGGTTGTCGGACAGTCTCGTCAGGACGTGTTGTCCCGACCTATCACCCGCTGAATCGAATGCTAAGAAATGAAACAATGATATTTGCTCGTTCAATGAATGCCGTTTGTTTGCTACTCAAGACCGTGAGCACAACTTGAATTTCGTAGGCTCGTTCACATGGGTGAATGAAAGAATTCCTTCGCTGCGGAGATATTAGGGTATACCAACTGACCAGTTACAGACTATTGGACAGGAAAGCAAAACTCTCATATGCATCTTAATTACAAAAACTGAACATCCATTTTCTATTGAATGCGCCTTCCTGAACTTTCCTGGATATCTATTGACTGTTGCTCAAGTCCAAGCAAGGGCTACAAAGCGAGTCCACAAATCCGCAATGGATCTTCCTTTTCAAGCGAATTTACAAGAAGAAGACATACTACTCACGTGCCTCCTCCATCAGTAGTATCACCGTTACATGGGTACGTACAGCACAGTAAGGCCAGTCGATGCTCCGGCATTTATTGAGGGGACAATGATATAAACAGCGACTACTTCTCTCGAAGCTTTCTGTCATCATGTGCCCAGAGCACTGTACGACACTGCCTTTGGATCGGAAGCTGTTCGAATGTGAACGTGGACACAGTGAGAACTGCAGCCACGTTCGTTCCTTTTCAGACTCTGGGTGCATTCAGCTTGTCGAATGCAGATGAGATCCACACAGGTTGTTCCGAGTAAATAAGCAAGCCTAAATTCGGCAAACTACAAACAAAGCTTGTGTTGTGATGAATGAAAATTTCCGACACAAGAAGAGCATGAGGCAACGGTGAAACTGCTTAAAAAGCTAATAAAGTCAGTTCTAATCCGGTTGAGATCCGGTGAGATGGACCAAGTAGTTGCAGCGCGAATTTACTCATCAGAAGGTCCGTGGTTCGAACCCGACCTATGCCACTCGACTTCCCTTGTCTAGGCTTGGGCAACCTGGCAGTATCCCAGCCCTCGTGACTCCTTTGTGTGGCATGGCAGCTAGACATCGGAAGGTTGCTACAGCTGGACGATTATATTATTATATGAGATCCGTAGGCGGAAATGCGACCATATTTCAATATGGCCACCAACTTGGTGGGATAAAGAGTCAGGAGTCTGTCGAATTTCGCTACTTCACTATCTTTAGACATTTTCAAAATCTAGAATGACCTTGGTGGAAAAATGTGCTATAAAGTTATAGAAAGGTCTGACGTTTTTTCTTCAGAATTCTCGCAAAACGACTACGTGGAACAGTAAAATAAAGGAACTTTGCACGCATTAGACCAAATCAAAACACGCCGTCTTAGGGCAAAATGGTTGTGATCTGTTCTCACCATTTCTCGAAATACGGTTTAAGCCGAACTTGGCTCTAACCTGACAAAGTATTTGGGCACGCAGACGCGGAGATAAAACTGCACACGTTATACCGTTGAAAGGAAGACAGTGAGGAGTTGTTTATTGACCGTCACGAAGAGACTGGACCTGACCGTGGTTTGGAGGTTTGTGTACCTCGGCGACCCATGGAGCTATACTGCGGGGTTTCCGCGACACACTCACAGGGTCTCCCGTATCAGGTTGGTCAATGGATAGAGGTCTCCTGGCCCTCTAGGTTGGGGATTGGAACATATGTGATGACGTGAAGTGGTAATGTAATTGCATTTCTAGCCAAACACCGCTGCCTTGCAGTTAGACTTTTGAGCCAAAGGCTTTGGTTGAGGACCTTAATCGTCCTCCTGTCTAGGTGTGGGCACCCTGACAGTATCCCAGCTCTCGTACAACCATGATATTTGGGCGCTATTGGATACAAAAATAAAACGTCACCGTTCTCTTGAACTTTTCTTGGATGTTCATTGAATATAAACAATAATGAGCGTGCACTGTAAGGTGGTTCCATAATTTCCAATCAACTTTCCATGAGAGGCGAGACAGAGATCTGACACTTGGCCAGACACTACTTTCATATTTCACCAGTAGTACCTGTTGATCGCAACGGAGTAATTTGAAGGTAATTTGTGGCTCCACTTTGTAGATTCTCGAATGTTTGGTGCATGCAGCGGACCTGAGCAATCCAACAAAACCTCTGAACATCTACCGTCAGTGGGTGGAACGCATCACGGAAGAACTTTTCCAACAAGGAGATCGTGAACGTGAGGCTGGTCTGGAAATCAGTCCCATGTGTGATCGTCACACATCATGCGTGCCTTCGAGTCAGGTAATTTTGGATGTAAACAACTTGCTCTCGTCCTACAGTTTCACACAGCCTTCAGAACTGTTTTTGAACTAAATTTAAAAACTATCCAACATTCACTGCAGCAAAGTCGCAAGCATATCGTCAGTTCGGTTGTGGGTTTGTTCATCGAGCTTGGCAGTTGGATTGCAAACGTTTCATCACCAATCAAGGTGACATCGTCAGTGCAGGGTTAAGTGGATGAACTCCTCCTCTTCTGCCTGTGATTATATAGTTTCTAAACAGTATCTGGTAGTCTTGGAAACGGTCGCCGTGTAGTTTGCTTGGTCTTCTGTGAATCTGACGTGGTCTCAGTCTCCTGTGTCTGTTTGGTTCGTTGGGTGCATTCACTTCGGCAGTTCTGTATGTAGTTGTTCTGCTGTGATTCGGTGGTTTCCCTCCTGCTTTGTGGTGTGGGTTTTGTTCACTTGAATTGTCGATTCATCGGTCTTCTGTTTTTTTCGTGATTGTCTTCCGTTGACCCAATTAGTCCGTTGGTTGCCGTCAGTTCAGAGGCTCAAGGTCATTGGTTGTCGAACAGGTATGTGGTTCGCCGGGCTTGGCAATAAGCTTGTCGACGTTTCATCACTGAATGATGGTACTTTCTCCTTGGGTGACGAAAACGTTCTCGAGGTCAAGCTCGACGAACAGGCTGACGGCCAACTGATCGTCAGCCAGTAAACATAACCAAGCGACACATTGTCAATGAGCATAAGCCGTCGGGCACTTACCTGGACGGATGAAAGAGCAATGAACATTTATCGGTTGATTCCTATTTGTGGTTTGGATGTTATCCGATCCGTAAAGGAATCGGTGCAGCAACTGCAGAGAAAAGCATGTTGTGCTACGTTCCGTCCCAGGTGAGTCTCCCGTTAAAACCAAACTGATGATCAAAATGAGTGTATTTGTCGAAATCTGTGCAATTTTGGTCTAGGTAGAACATAAGGTTGACGGGGAGCTACCCTGGGGGACTGTACCTACCTGATGAGCCGACCCCAAGAAGGGCGAAACCGGTCGTGAGCTGTCGATAAGTTTTCAGCAACGCTACGTCAAAAAGTACGTACTATATTAACTGAGTCATTCTGGTAACGTAGACGCAAATGATTTTTCGGTGACTATTTGACATGCCACCCGAAGGAAGCACGAGGGCTGGGATACTGCCAAGTTGCCCAACCTTAAACAGAGGTCGGGTTCGAACTCGGACCTTCCGGTCAGTAGATTCGCGATCTACTCACCAAGCCATATCACCAATCAATCACTATTCTCTCTAATCACTTAGACGGGGACGAATATCACCTGGTATTCCGGAGCTCGACTAGAGGGAACTAAGATAAAATCCGTTCAGTTTTCTTTTCAGAAGGGCCTGATTTACAATCATTAGTTCGTTCAGTTTTATTACTTAACGGAAGTAGTCCTTCCTGGTTCGGCCCGTCACCTAACTTCACTTGAGTTAAATTAGTATTGTTTTGAGTAGCGTTCACATTGGTACCTTTCATTGATAGCTTCTTTGTAGTTTTATACGCACATTCGGATCGCCAGTGGGCATTAGACACATAAATGCAGAGGTTCCTGAACTCTGTTCCCCAGGTATCTATCGTCGTCATCATCATCAACACCAGGTGAGAACACTGGTGCTTAACCGTAATGTATAACCATGTTGATTTATTTGTTTAAGATTTTATTATCGAAAGAATGTAAAAATAGAGTATTTAGTGCGGCCTGGGGCTAACATACCACAAACATCCGAAGTGCGTACACCTCCACCACATAACCTGGATAGAATCTGACAGTTTGAACGTCGCTGACATCTGTTAGACGCCCGTATCGTTCGGTGTTTCCGGCCTAGCAGACTGAGGGTCGGGTGGACCTCAGTTCGGAAGGCGGATGGCACCGACAGTACTCTCTGTAACATTCTTAATTTCCTTTTGCTATGCCAAATTCTGTCCACCTCTGGGCTTCCGCCACTCCGAGTTAGGCACGCAAAACAGCGCGGCAACCCAGCATGCATAACTCACCCGAAAATTTAAGGGAAATTTGGAACGGTGTCAACAAAGCCAAACGCCAGAACTCATACTACGTCCGTATTTCAAAACTCGCTCTGGCTTAAATGGATCCTATAAGCTGCAAGTCTTTTGGTTTTAATTGTCTTTTTGTTTCACGTTCCTCGTACGGGGAGACATCCTCACGAAGTTTCTCGTACGCGTGGGCCATAGTTTAACCGCAACAGAATGGCTCTGCATCTAGTAATACTTCGTTTAGGGCTGCTTACTGAAACCACTTCCCCTATCCTTTGAGGTGGCGCTACTTGTTTTGACTCCTGGACAGCCCACCACAAGTTTCGCCCAGGGTTCTTCAGATGGAACTGGTGTCAACTAGTTTTACCATTTTTCACTGATGGCGAGATGGCTCAGAGCGTGAATTTACTGTCCGGAATGTTCATGGTTCGAACCCGACCTCTGCAGCTCGACTTTCCCTGTCTAGGCTTGGGCAACCTGGCAGCTTTCGTGCTTCTTTCTGATGGCATGGCAGCTAGTCGCGGAAGGCGTGCTGCAGCCGATCGATTCATATTTTTTTCATACCTGAAGGTTGTGGTAAACATTTGGGCCTTCAATAGCACTAGTGTACTTTCTAAATGAGTACTTATCACACATCCCACTCAATGCCCATGGGCCTATAATCTCAGCACGTGATACTGGTACTTTAAGGTTTAAATTGGTAGCATCAGGGACAGTAAATACGGCATTAAAAGATACCAACTACCAGTGAAAGGGAAAAGGCCCTTGCTGAGGAGTTATTTATTAGAAAACGCCAAGTGAACAGTTCCAGACTATTGGACAGGGAAGAAAAACTCTTATAGGCATCTTGTTTACAAAACTGATATTCATCTTCTCCTTGAACGCGCCTTCCTGAACTTTCTCGGATATTCATTGACCGTTACTCAAATGCAAGCAAATGCGACTCCACAAATTCCGTAATAGATCTCACTTTTCAAGAGACGCGAAACGGATTTACGAGGAACCAAACTACTCGCATACCCCATCAGTAGTATCCACTGTTACACCAGTACTCGCAACAGAAAACTTCCTGTCTTTGAGGATATGTTCTCTGATTCACTTAAACGTTGGATCTATGAGAACCCTTATTATCGTTAGAGTCTGCTGTTTGGTTCAAGACTTCAAAAGAATCACGTGAGGAACCGAAGACCAATCGAGCCCGGTTGAACCAATTTAGGAGTGGATGAGCGAGTAGAAATCAGCACAAACTCACGTTTGGATGACCAAGAAAACTGTCTACTTTTTTACACACTTGAAAGGTAACCTTGTCTAAGCTTGTTGGAATGCATGCCCATCTTTCGTGCACTGCCACAAATTCTGAGACTGCACTTTTCGCTATCATCGAATCTTGTTCACCATAAAAGGTAAAAGACGAAGCGTTGACAACCAGATCGCAGGCGGAATGTGTCAGTATTCATTGGAAGCCGAGACATATTTTCCTCAAAATCAACTGTACGAGCGAAACTCGGTGCCCATTTGTGGATGTTTATGAGGTTCGTGAAACGCTTGCCCGATTCTGTCCCGAACGAATGTTCCCCTCTGGGTGCGAACGTTTTTCCCGAATGCAATAAACCTTTCTTGCCTAAAAACCTATTTGGAACGTCAGTTAACGTTTAGCTTGGAAATTACAGCACAAGAAACGTCTCGGTGCATTAGTTGAAATGCATCGTATTTGCAAAAAAGAAACAAATTCATAACTAGGGCGAAACGCTTCTATCTACCGTTTCACTTGGCTGTCAATCAGAGTTAACTCACAAACTGAAGCAGTTTTATTTCGGTTTCATCACATCCTTCGTGTTTTTCCACCAACTATTCGGTGTTTTTCTCATTAGGACAGTGAGCGCCGTAAGTAGTGTTTTGCTATCGATTTGAGAATTCTGTGCCGTCAATCCAAAGTTTGTTTGGGTGAATGGGAGGAACTCTCATAGTATTTTGCATCAAATCAGACCAAGTCGTTCCGAGATGTCTCCCTCGCTCTCCCTCTGTCCTACTCTCAGAGACTATCGTAATACATGAAACGCATACATCAAACGGAAGTCCCAAGATTTTGGGACTTTTTAAAACTTGTTGTTAAAGGCGTCCCATAGAGAATATTCTAAGACCGCTGCAGTGGGGACTGATCGGGTAGGGACATCGTGCGAAAACTTGATCGTTGTTCCAAGACTGTGACGTAAGTTCAGGAAACATGCACGGAAGGGCGGGGGGATGATCGATGTAATGTTTGAACTTGAAATTTCAGCATCCCATGTCATGATTTACTGGGAAATTGCCTCATCGTTCTCGTGAATTTTTCGGGCATGTATAGCCCAGAGATGGGAAACTGTGGAATTTACCACAGAAGACTAATCGTTTCTAGGGATTGTAGTAGAGCGTAGCGGTGGGTCGGTGGTTATACCAACCCATCTGCCCCAGGGCCATGCTCCACTACGCTCCCTAACAACGCACTGATGATGTCACCTTGATCGGCGATGAAACGTTTGCTCAGTGAACAAACCAATGACCATCTACGCTGCCAGAGTTACCAACATTTTCTTCAGTAACAAACTAATCGTTTTTATCGTTAGACTTCATTTTTTTGTTCAGATCTCAAGCTCACTTAGCACGTTGTCCACGTGACCCATTGTTGGCTGAACTTCACTTGATCACATGGGAACCTACGTCAGTTCATAATAATTTTTCCCTGACCGAAATGTCACTCTGTAAGCAGAGTGATGTCATATAGCATTACTAATGTGCTTCTGGGTTTGTACCGAGCTGCACTAAAGTCTTTCGTGGAAAAGTGAATACAAGCCGGAAAACTATGATTTAAAAGATAGACAAAAGACGAGTTTTGGTACGCGTAAGTTTCTTGATGTGGCTAGAATATCTTCAATGAAAGAGGTTCGCGAAGTAAGCCACCCAACACGTATATGATCCCTTTAATCTGTATAAGGACGCGATTACAGGTTGCAGTCAGTAATAACGGGGTTGGTTAAACCCATTTTGAGAATTTCTCCTCAGTGCACTTAGTTTTCTGTTCTCACGGGAGAATGTCCCGTTTGCGTAACTGCCACCTAGAAAGCGCCAAACCCGTCTGTGAGAATTAAGTTCCGTACGTATATCGGAATAATCAGGCGAACTAGAAATCCAAAATTCAGCGCAGCGTAACAACCAGCGCGTATGTATTCGAATTGGCGAATATGTACAGCATATGGAATATTGAAACAAGAGAATGATGAACAGAGGAATGAACAGAGTTCCCTTCGCCAAAAATTCGATAACGTCACAAGGAAACAGATATCGAGGGCGGGTAACCACAAAAAGGACAATGTCCGACCGAAATCGTTAAACTTATAAAATAGTTCATTAAAAGAAGGTGGTTTCAGTTTGTCGGGTCAAGGGGAATAAATATGGTGATCGGCTGCCACATGTGGTTGGAAATAGCAGCGCGGTTTTGGAATTTGTCTTCTGCATGGTGAATAACTCTCAGTTAAACAGAATGTAGCATATTACACTCATTCGCACACGTAGTGGTATTCTACATCACATGGTTACACAACGATTCGCTGGCTCCTCGATTCCCGACTTTCCAGAAGGAATTTTTACCAAACGACGTTTGGGCACAGTCAAGACTTGTACGTAACGAACGAGATTTAAATAGAAGCGAGGGACTCTTCCCAGTAACGGAATGAACGGCGTTCCTGTATTGCATTAGAAAATTATCAATCCCACGGTCCAATTCCTCAAAAGTAGTAGGAGAGAGTGAAATAATGGCAGACTTAAGTGTTCGGACAAAATTCTCAGCAAGTCAATTCGACTGGGGATGTCGCGGAGCAGTAAACAGATGTCGACATCCAAGACCCTTCAAACATTCCTCGAGGAATTTTGCAGTAAAGTGTGTACCGTTATCAGTGACCAAAACAGTTGGTACACCTTCATGGCTGGATACTTTCCTCAATGCTTGCTGAATGAATTCGGCACTTGGAGACGTAGTTAGAAAGACTTCAGGCCAACGTGAATATGCGTCACTAACAATTAAAGCGTAGTATTTACCGAGAAAAGGACCACAGTAGTCAGCATGAACTCGTTGAAATGCTTCACAAGTAACTGGCCACGGATACCACTTGGATGGCGGTACTCAGTGAAGAGACGCGTCCGCTAAAAAAAGAAGCTCACACGGATCTATCTCAGTTTTAATTGGTTGGCATTTACTACCCCAGATTTAGTCTAAATTACCTCAAATGTTTGTCTGCCTTAGTTCGTGTGAGTCCGGCTAACTCATTTTTTTTTGGCGCTGGGATCATCCATACTCACCAAACTTGCATCGTTTGCTTGAAATTGGTTCTGTCGTGGCGATATCAACGCAACGATTTGTTGCCAATCCATCTGGTGCTGCGCCCAGATGTTTCATCGGGGCGGATTTATTGCTTCACCGTAGAGCCTCACGGGGTCTCTGAGTTTTCCAAGATTAATTCTCTCAACAGAAGATGTAAAAATCAAACTGAAAACTTCAGACTGCTTTTAGCCTTCAACAGTTTGAGCACACAATAAACTTTCGGAAATACTTGCTCAACTGCTTTGCTCAGTAGGATGCAACCGCGTTCCAGGCTGCGCCAACATAACACTTCCTGGCTCGTTTGGAACAAAGGTACTCTGATTGAAGTGTGCCAGCTAGAACAGATTCGTGACCTGTGTGTTTTTATCCCTCGAATGACCACAAAAGGCATACTGTCGAATTTTTGCATCTATCTTTCGAGGAAACCCCATAGAGAAGAACTCATCAGCATGACAATTTTATGCGATCCGTACAAAAGTAATCATGCTTTGCGTGCCATGGCAACGAGTGTTGGAGACAATTAGGAACTGTAAAACGCTTTGGAGGGGGGTTTGACGTTTGTGTATCGCTACCGTTTGTCTGTGTCTCTTAAATATGGCTATCGAGGACAATAAAAGTCTACTATCATGATTTACCACGCTCCCTTCATCATTCAATTTCGAGGGAATGTTTCGGAAGTTGCAGCTGGACCTGGTTAGCTGGGATTGGCTCATTTCTGTCAAAGTCATGTGACTCGTTAGGGTAGCCTTGGGCCCTACTCCTGATTTCCTCTTGAGTGAAATTTTCATTGACAAACTGGAGATTCGTCGGCTGAATCGGGAGATTGGACGTACCCACTTTTATCGACGGCATGTAGGTGATACTTTTCTCCTAGCATTCAGCAGACGCTCTCAAATATGAGCTCCAATAGGAAACACGTTTCAAGCCGGTCACGTGGTCAAAAAGAACGAGTCGCTTCGCGTCCTCTACCGAGTAACGAATAGACTGCCAGTATCGATCCAACGGCGTGGCTTGACTACAGCCAGAGTATTCACAATGCATTTGCGAAACCCGGCGCTATGCTGTCAGAAACGATTCATGTGACCCTTGAGTCTGCCCTGGTCATGTGACACGAGTTGATCGACCCAGCCAGTTAGCTGTCCTCTGGACCACCTCAGAGCATCCAACTAGATGAGACTTGAGTTCCAGTCGTCCGTGTTTCCGCGTTTCCTAATTTAGTATCCAATCTTAGCTGTCCATTTTACTACTTAACTCTATTTTAACCATTAGATTTGTCCTGATCTGAAGACGAGAATATTCAGACAACTTAGTGGTTGTGACCCTTAAGGATAATCCATAATTCTAAACGTTGCGACGTGGAAGCTCGTAAAGCTCGGTTAGATGATGGGAATAGGGAGTGACGGTTATGATCCGAAAGTAAGCTTGTGGAACTGCCGTAGAACGTGGACAGTAACGTGGTAGACTGGGTATTCACACCCGATCATTTACAAGATCTGTCGACTCTCTATATTGTCTGTACATACATATATGTATATATACATGAATGACGGTTGATACTATCCCAGTTTCTATTTCGGCCTACCCTCCACCCCTAAAAAACAGGTTAGTTTCATCGACTACATCGTCTATCCCCTTTGGGAAACCCTCAGTGATCTGATGCATCCAGACGCAAGGCAGTTACTGGACAATATTCAAGCGAACCGCGAATGGTACGCGAATCTCCGGGAAGAGAGCAAGAAGGCGGATTGATTCAAGTGAAACTTGGACCGCAAAGGACCGCTGCCCCGGAGACCAACATTTATTTTTTACTCCTCCTTCTCTATTGTCTTTCATCGGCGCCCACATTGATACGTGTGTGAGACACACACACACACAGAGAGAGCGATATATCTGGGACTTGGACATTGTTCTCGGCATTGCGTTTCCAATGCAAACCAATTTCACATATGTTGCCTTAATCTAGACTATTCCGGACCCGAAAACGCATGAAGTTTGGATAGGATACAGCCCGTAGCGGCTGTGGCCAACTGTTCTCACCATCTCTGGAATAGCTGTAACTAACATATATTCCTCACAATTACCGATTTTGTTGTTTTTGAAGTATTGCAATTTGCTTGTCGTTGTTTGGTGACCTTCACGCTGCTGTTCGCGTCTCAACACGATTCATATTCTGAACTCGAGGTTCTCTCCGGTTAGAACTCATCAACAGTGCAACATCCTTGACTGTGCCGAGGTTCGAACCCGGTACACCCGACACGTCAGTTGACCGTCAGTGCTTACCGATCACAAATGCAGTAGAGTTTGATTGACGTGATCATAAATTACTTCGCTCTTTCCAGAGACACTGTAGTCATCCCTTCACCACATAAATGACTGTACAGCTAATTTTGTTAATGCTCTACTAGAACCCGAAAATTAGTTATATGAACGAGGAAACGGGGAGCACTAACAATATCAGCTTGTTGAGTAAAATTATTACAACAGGTATATATGCGAACATATGCAAATACAGGTCGATAAGTCCTGTTGCAAGGTTTCGTGTCTTCTTCGCTGTTGTGGCAGCCATACAAATCCCCTGACTATCCGTGAGTGAAACGTCCTGAGCGGCTCCGCTCCGAGTTGGGCGACGTGCGAAGCTCTGTTGAGTCGTGTTGTGTTGCTGTGGTGTTATCCCATATGTAGGAATGTTTGTGTGTGTGTGTGTGGGCGTCAGTACATGACTTGTTGCTACCTTAACAGACGGTAGATAGTCGATGTCAGATGAGTCACCCTTGTGTGTCATGATTTCTACGTGTGGGGAAAGAGGGCGAGTCTTGGCTTGACTGTGAGCTGTGTAGTCAAGTAAGTCACGAATGTGTGGCGTGATTTGTGAGTGTAAGAAAAAAAGACGGATCTCGTGAGCTAGAAATTGCCGGTGACCTGTATTGTTATGTATGTGGTGAAGGGATGGCTATAACACCTCCCTGTAGCTCTCAAATGTGAATCTTCTCTAAGGTGCGGTATTTGTCCCCATATCAAGTACACTAGGACCACACAAGAGGGGGGCGTGACCCTGACAGTACGATAAAGCTTTCTGAACAAACGGCTCAATTCGGAAGATTTATGCAGCCAAATTACATCCCGTTCACTTCCCCAATAAAACAATAAGTATGGATTTTTCATTTCGAGCATTCGTGTTCGTGACACACCGAAAACGTCTCTAAGCTAACTAATAAGTGAACGTGACTGGTGTTAACTTGGGTTTATTTACCGTCAACATTATCGGAAAACGGCAAGCTATGAATGCCGTAGGCTCTGGAAAAAAAGCGGTTTACCTTTCAAGTACCTCCCCCTCACAATAATGTCACGCGCATTTATGGTTTTATCAAGTCTCTCTGTACATTACCACTGAAATGCAAAGTCTAGGAGAATAGCACTCAGGAATTAGCTCAATTTGTATGAGAACAGGTGGTTTTTTGACAAGGTGACGGAAAAAGTATTCATGGTCAGACCCAATCAACATGAAAAGCTGAGAAGCACTGTTGGGCTGTCTAGCTATCAATCCGTGGGCATCTGACAAAACTGCAGGGCGGTTTTAACCCAAGTCATCCCGGCTGGTAGATTTTGAACACTTAAACATTCGACCTTGAGAGGCTGGTAAACTCGCATCATCATTCGTCTGCCCGAATCCACATCACGTGATCACGTGTTCACTGACTCTAAGACTGCCGATATCTCATATGAAATTTCCAGTTTCAGGTTCAGTGTCAGGACGCGCCCGGACATGAAAAAAACACGTGCAGACGAGAATGACGCATCCCCAAGGTCACCATCGGTACGACATGTTTCGGATAGCAGGTGCGTTGGCGGAGCCCAACAAACTCCACGACCAGCGGAGTCGGGCTGAGTGTGCTCACGGCCGAAACACCGTCATTGGCTGTACAGATCGAACAAGTGAACGACCCTATTTGGCCCTGCAGTCATCCCATATATTTACGCAGAGGCTCTGTATGTTTTGTCCTGCCAGTACAGCAGGGTCCAGGGTTCTCTGTCTTCTTATCGCGTAGTCTGGCAGGCCACCCACGATACAACATGGTGCCAATATGCTTCGAACTTTTTAATAAAGATTTCTTCGTGTAAGTCAAGCTGGAAACCGGAGAAGTCAAGGTTTACCCATTAAATTTTTCCATATCTCCTCATACTGCCGCAATCTACGGCCGGTGGGTAGTGCAAAGAATCGTCTAGTCCCTATTTCGGCATACACTTGAATGTTCTGTTCAACCAACCCACCGTCTTGTTACCACGGCTTCTACGGAGGAACTACAATGTGTGATTCCCCCCGAAATAATCCAGTGAGATGTTGCTCTGCAGGACACACACTATCCACGATGACAGTAACCGAATACTTCAACGCGGCACTCGTGAACCCCAAGTGTAATGGGGACTCGGCCTCCGTTGTCTGTGAAGCTGACATTCAATAGCTTCTACTGGATACGGTCCTTGTATCTCAAATACTCGGTGTTTTCAGGACATCACCGGTTCGGAAGGAACCCTGAAAAAGCTAACTTCCCACTCAAACCGCCATATTTGTCCCATCTGCACTGGCCTGCGCGAATAAGACTCGAAGATTCAAATATCCTGAGTCCGTGTTATCTTTACCATCTTTAGTAATCGTTTGCCATAAACATATCCATATTGGTTGCAAAACTCTTATAAATGAGCCAATCAGGCTTCTTCGTCATTTTGTGGTCATTCCCTTAGGCAACCACTGTTGTCAACTTACATACAAAAAGGTGAGCAAACAAAACAGGATTTGGTTGTCATAAATATTATGGGACTATTTCTCAGAAGCCGTTGGCAGACCACGACAGTTTTCAGTTCGCTTGGGGATCGTCAGACAGGCTAAGTCCCCGGAAGTCGATTCAACCAATCCCTCGCTTGACCAGTAAATTTTATTTTATGTTCATGATGAAATTGATGGAATTAGATGGACTTCCTCGTATTCAGCAACCTGGTGATACTCCACTCATAATCTGCAGTATACAGGCTTCCTTGCAATTCAATTGCGAAGACATTCAATGAAATTTTCCTCTTTTGATATAAGTAGTATGGGACGATTTGTCGTTTGGACAGAGAAGAGTTAGGACTGAACAGACGAAAAAACTGGTTGTTTATTTATAGCCGATAACTACAGAATTTCGTTGGGAGGATATTCAAAGGGGGTTTTGAAACCACTTTTGTCCCCCCAGCGAAGGCAAACTCTTCAAACTAATTTGTGTTGATATAAGCAGTGCTCTAAATACTGTTGGTCGTTAAAAGTGAGCTCTTTCCACTTGAGTTTCCCTGGAAGCTATACTGATCCTCTATTCTGAATAGAAAGGGCTCAATGAACAGCACTGTGTTGAACAGAATGCCGCCTTGCGAGGAGAATATCGGACCCGAAATTCCATTCCTTGTTGTACCTGGTGAACACAAGTTCACCGATTGGAAGCTGTTCATCATCAGTTTGATCCACGCTCTTCACCTGAATCACTGAATCGTATGCAGAGGATATGCAATCTGTCATGTCACGTGTTCTAAATTTATTACGTGTTGGTTCACTGAAATTCTAAACTGGCCTCCATATATTTATAAAGGTTGCTGAAAACTCTTCGACAGCCCACGACCGGTTTCACCCTTCCACTTTGGGCTCATCAGGTTGGCGGAGTCCCCGAGTTTCCGTCAAACTTATGTTCTACTTGAACCCAAATTGCACTGTTTTCGAGAAATACACTCAATTGCAAATCAATTTGGTTTTCACGCGATGCGCAACTGAATCTCTCGTTTATGATAATATACAACTGAATGTGCTGCACACAGGCAGCCTCATGATTCAGTTGGCATGATATTCGAGATATCGCAGCATATTTTCATAAAGAAAACTACTCACAAGGTGGCTGAAATGAGTGTATTTATCGAAAACATTGGGTTCAAGTAGAACAAAGGGTTGACGGAAACTCTGGGATTGCGTCTTCCTGATGAACCCAAATTGGAAGGGCGAAACCGGTCGTGGTATGTCGAAGAGTTTTCAGCAACCTTGTGAATAGTTTCCCTTAAGCCAAAGAGATGTCATGGAGACTGGATTCTGGAAGTATTGCCAGTTTCGGCTCTTGTGGGAACTTCCACTTGAGTTCTGTTGATTCTCTGTTCACGTCTTATAGCTAATCCCCAGAACAAACGCGTCTGGATCTACTGCAAGGTGTGTGGCCGTGTGGATAGCATTGAGCGTACTCGTTTTAAGCAACGGGTAATGAGTGCATAGGCGTTACCGAAGAGTTAAGGATACACACACACACACACACACACACAAACGGTGTTAAAAATAGGCACAAAACTGCAAGTTAGTGTATCCGCCTTACATGGACACTCTATGACATCAACGGACCGTGATCGTCAGACAGATGGCAACATCAAAAAGCTGTAAAGCCGTAAAGCCACACGTCCATCTGCTTATACGCCATTTCTCGCGGTGTATCCGACCAAGCAAGGTGTCGTAAAGAGGACCGTATACTGTAAGGCAGACCGCACCAAGAACATCTAAACTCTTCGCAACCTTTTTCACACCCTGCTGTCAAGCCACACGTTGTTCACATTGAGGCGCTATGTAACACATGATCAAGCCACCACAGTTGATTTCTCTGAACGTTTGTTTTGCACCTGTTGCGAATTCGCCGAAGACATCCGGCATCAGCAACGGTGGTCAAAAACCTAAGAACCCCTCAGATACCCAATTTCTACCGTTTTATGAAAGTTGTGAAACGAAGGTGTGTGAAAATGAGAAATGAAGAAGCAATTTGACAACGCCATTCTGCATCCTCCTCTTGTGATCCTACTTTACCTCTGAGTGGCGAGCAGAATGCACCTAGGGAAGTCACATACAAGGCAAGAATTTCATAAGGGCGAGGAATTGTGTGGTACGAACCCAACCTCGGCAGCTCGACTGCCATTGTCAATGCTTTTATAACCTAACTATCAGGAAGGCCAGATTCCTGAAGGTAACCACTGAATGCCCGAAGTCTATCGAGACCCTCGACTCCACTGGATGTTGACCAGACAGACAACGCCCCCTAGATTTGCAGTGCGTCACACCCTGGTACCAAAGCCGGACAGCGTGAGTCAGCGTTGACCAAATTCAGACAGTGTCCCTCCAATAAAATGGCTTGAGGCCGTTGTATTTTCGCACTCGCTTGCTCGGAATAAAGTTGTTGTGTTCCCTACTAGCGATTCTTTTTCCGGCACTAGCCACTAGAGCGGGGTCAGCAGTCAGCTACAACAGATTGGCGAGTCAGCAGTTATGTAACACCAGCTGCAGTACGGCAGCCAGGAAATGAACGGTTACTATTATTCTCCTTTTCACAGACGTGTTTCAGTGAAGGAACTGATATGCTGCAGAGCCTGACAGCATTAAACTTTTGGTGCAAAATTCCCGTGAGTATGCCTAGAAGTTTCAGGGGAAGGCTCCTTGGACTTGCTTGAAGCAACAACTTCACTGAAATAAACTGAATAATTGGTAACTGATTGAGAAAATATCATTATTATATCGCCTCGTTAGACTGGGCAATTAAGATGCAAGCGCATCTTCATCAAGCCGATTTATATCGCCGTGCGGTAGGCCACTCGAAGTGAATCGAGCGAACATCAGATGATGACGAATGAGCACTGCAAAACCGGTTATTAATTTTCGCACAAACCCTCCATTAGAAGGGGAGACGGCACCTTGACAGTCGATTACATACTACTCACGCGTTTCATCAGTAGTGTCATGAAATTGGTAAATGGATGACTGTTACTTAGTTACATTTCAGCCATCGGTCCCTAAGCTGGAAATCTTTGCAGACTCCAGATTATGGTTGGTTCAGGTAACAATAGGCTCCTGACAAAGCGCCCATATCTACAAAGTACGGGAGTGTACAGACAAATGTTGACGATTTCAGTCAGGCCTCGTCTGATGGATTTGTACTAGGCTGCAAGGTCTGAATCCGGAATGCTGATTCCAACCGGACAGGTCGATTCAAAGAAATCGATTGTTCGTTTGTCTGTGCACTTTTAGCAAGCAGTTTGTGTTGCGGATGTGTCCGGTGGCCAGCCGTCCCTAATAACCGGACGGATGTGTCACGTGCGGGACAAGGACCAAAGAAGGCATGCCCGGATTGGTCAGAATACCAGCCAATCCGGATCGAGCATCTCTAACTCAACGCCTCCCGCCTGCTCACGGAGATTCTAGCACGACCTTGTGGGACAATCTGTAACTACGGTATAAATACAGTTGTAGTAATTTCCCTTCTTCTCCACAAAGAGCTGTCTAGATCTACTGTGCTTTTTGATATACCATAGTGGGAGGAGCAGGAAGCCAAGGGACCGATACGAAGTTTCACTACCGTTTAGCAAGACACAACAGGATGCTCGTTTATTCCTTCAGGCTCTCCATCTGACCGTTTGAACGCGGACACTGGTCACTCAATGTTGTCTTGGGAATGGGGGGCTTGGATTATGAGGAAATCTATTAATGGAGGCTTTCGGCAAAAAAGCTGTGTCTGGGGTTCACATGAAGTTGTCTGGTTTGAGAACCGTGACCTGATCACCCGCTCGGAAAACAAAAATCTCTCCGAATATATATATTATGTGTGTGCTGCGAACTGAACCAAAATAAAGAGTGGTGAGAGGTTTCTTCTGCGACGAGTTATACGGTAAAAAAAACTGTCTGTAAAACCCCCCAGGTGAAAGAACCGTCTTTCCGCGTAACGTTGACATTCAAATGTGGTCATCCAGCGGCTATAGATAGACAACCGCATGCACAAAACTACAGAGAGTATTGTATTAATAGCACGGTAAAATAGATGATTTTGTACTTGGTACGTATCCCACTGGTAACACGAAGCGCAGATGACAATGGAATGTGGCCCATCAAACATGACCTTTAAGTTTCAACTACATGACGTGGGCACTGGTAATTCATTCAAGTGCTTCCTATTCAGAAGGGCGTTTTTTCTGTACGGAAGTCGACCCATATCTTGCCACTTCGCCAAGTCACATTTTTATCAAGTCAGATGAGTTCGACCTGCTGACGTCATACGTCTTCAGGCGGCAGCAACAGCAGCCCACAAGAGTCAAGCGATTTATCTGGCGCCTAGAAAATGGTCTCAGAGACGTTGGTCAACGATTCAGCTTGAAAAGCAAGAACGACAAATCGTACTGGACGAATTTCAAAAGTTTCCGGTACACAAAGACCATCCGTTCAATGGGACTGTTTCCAGTGATTGCATTTCTCTGATAAAAACAATGGGGAGTCCAGAGCACTTAGCTTTGTGGTTGATGTCCAACCGCAATACAGGCTTACGTCAGTGATAGCTAATCTATTTGGATTAGACAGCTTTCTAATGTTTCCACAGCTCAGTGGAAGTTCAGGAATCAAATCGAATCAACCTGCAATTTTCATCACAAACCTTTGTGTTAAGATCTGGTGAAGGTCACAGCGCACCCAGGGAATCTGTCTGCATCACTCAGCAGTTCTCTTGCGACTACGCTCCGGCACTACCCTCAGAACTGCTGGTTGAATGGTTGAAGGAACACACTACTCATGAGGTTGCTGAAATCACTATCACAACCCACGCTAGTTTTCACTTTTCGTATGGCATATCAGTATTCCCGAGATCTCTGGGATCCCATTAAAATTCAAGATGGGTGTACATCGCCTGCGATTTGGGTTCAAGTGGGACCTAAGACTGACAGAACTTCGGGGACTGTGCCTACCTGATGGGCATCGAGAAGGGCGAAACCGGAGATGGACTGTCGATGAGTTTTTATTAACTTTGTAAGCAATGTTTTTTCAAGAGAAATATACTGTGATATCTGGAATATCGAGAACATCACAAGCGAGAGATTCAGCTAAAATTCCGTTAAAACCAAATTGATGTGCACATGAGTAAACTTGCGAGTATGAAAGGGAGTGACTTTGTGGAAACTTGGTGCGAATACCCCAGCTCTTGCTTGATTTTGTGCATTAGCAAACCCAGAAGCGACTTGGGAAAGTGATTTTGACAAACTGCAATTGGAAGAAAAAACGCTCGGACAATCCCGCTGTGTGCACGCAAGCCATGTACAAAATTTACGAGCAACAGCATGTGTAAATCTTCAGAGGAGACAACAACCTCTGCCATCACCTGACACTAGCTGTTAAGACAGTCGCTCTCTCTGAAAATGTGACAAGCTGCCGTTCATTAGCTGCGCGTTCGTAAGAATCGACTTTTCCCGCACCCGGGCTTGCTTGCAAAATTATTCTTCCAGCATGGACGAATGGAAGACTTTGCCCGGCCTGCTACGCAGTGCATTTGTCCATCCAGCAGTGTGATCACTGTCCGAGTGTAACTGTGGATACTACTGATGGGGCATGCGAGTAGTATGTTTTCCCGCAAATCCACCCCGCGTCTCTTGAAAAGTGAGATCTATTACGGAATTTGTGGAGTCGCATTTGCTTGCATTTGAGTAACGGCCAATGAATATCCAAGAAAATTTAGGAAGGCGCGTTCAAGGAGAAGACGGATATTCAGTTTTTGTAAACAAGATGCATATGAGAGTTTCGCTTCCCTGTCCTACAGTCTGTAACTGTTCACTTCCCGTTTTCTAATAAATAACTCCGCGGCGGAAGCCTTCTTCCTTACCGGTATAATGTGTGTAAGTGTGTGTGTCTGTGTAGTGGTGAAAGTCTATCCTGATTTCGCCTCGTAGACGATACGCCGACGGTTGCAGGTTAGAGGGCTGAACTGCACTGTGCTACATTGAATCGGTACCCTCAGGCAACTTAAAATGCAAAGACGGAGTGTCGAGAGGCATGTTTTACTGCCGATAATGAAGTAAGACGTCGAAGTTCAACTGTGAAATCGCTGCACTGTGGCGAGCATGCTGGATTTCGGACGCGATTCGGTGAAATTTCCGGTTATGATCTGTGGTCCATCGGTTGCTGTCTGGATTCCACAGTTGGTGTGTGGATGAAGATAAAACTGTAGAAGCTGATGACGGCAACTGTGGTCGTGGATAAATCAGGAACGATTTTCAGCAGTCGCTAGTTAAACTTCCGGTTCCTGATTAGCTGACAGCTGGTCCGCCTGGTGAGCTTGGCACTCTGCCTGCAATGCAGGTCCGTTCAGAGCGAGGTAGTCAGCGCGAGATTTGGTGGAACATTCTTTCGTCCACATTGGTTAATTGTTCAACAAAGGATGGTTCGTTTGGGAGTTTTTTTGCGCTGTGGTCTGGTTATCTCGCATGTCGTTGATTCATTGATTACCTTCATTTCAGTAGATTTGTTCATTCACTCTGATTAATGCATTTCACCTCATTTGTGGATGTTTTGATATCCGACCAGTCTTCTTTTCATTCTATTGGTTCATTCAACGCCTTTCGTTTTAAGTAGGTTTCCCTCTCTGATTTGATTGGTCCGTTTGCCTTTGCTTTTGCGTGGTGGTCTGGCTTCCTGCCTTTTGACGAGGACATAAGATACCGTTCTGTTCGGTGTAAGTCCAGTTCGATATTCTATTAGCTACCCTTGGGGGCGAGATGGACCAAGTGGTTAAAGCATGAATTTACTGACCGGAAAGTCCTTGGTTCGAACCCGACATTTTCTTCTTGAATTCCCCTGTCTAGGACTGGGCAATCTGGCAGTACCGCAGCCCTTGTGTCTCCCTCGTGCGGCATGGTGGCTAAGCACCAAGAGAGTGCTACAGCTGAACGTTTTAGCTACACTTATCAGCTGACTTGTTTTCACCTTCAGTTGTCTTGATTTTGTTCCACGAGTTACACATCCCTTTCTTGTCTTATGTTGTACCCCAGCTTTCTGCATATTTTCGAAGGCCCCTGGTTTAGACAGTTCAATAGAATGGGTCGGTCTCTCAATATGTCTGCCAAATACTGGGGTTCCATCAATTCACATTCGTTCTTCGGTTTTATTTGGGCTGGTACATGGTCCTTGTTCCAGCCGAATCTATGTCCGTCTTGATCATCGTCTATGGTGGAGACACATGAAAACTGGCGATTACTGGCAAGCTGGCGTCTGCGCAATATGTTGGAAGGCTTTTTTCTTTCAGTCAACGCATAAAATTTCGTGGACAGTTCACGGTGCACCACCACAATCTGACCCCGGTTTTGATCCAATGTTTCACTGAATCTCAGTTGGGGAATCAGTACACATACGAGTAGCCTCCCCACAATGACAGTCTTGTCCACTTCAACTCTGTTTTTGAGGATTCTAGGGACCCGGGAGGTGATAGGAACTCCAGCTGGTAAGGCTGAGCTTCTGTTCCTTTATGGATGGAGTAGGTAGGATGAAGCTGGTGCTTCGCTTTGGTCTACAAAGCATTCCAGATTTGAGCAACTATTGTCGCTCCTCAGCCGGTGTCACCTTGAATAACCAACAGACTTCCTCGAGATTCAGGTACGTTTTTGAGCCATGGAGACGAGCAACAAAAAAGTGGCCCTGAAACTAGTTTTTAGCAGCCGAATGTAGTTCAAATCGTTTGTGGGCTTGGTTAACAACTCCGGAAGGCGTTGGGATAACGTCGGATTCATGTCGGATTTCATGTCTTGTGCACGTGCAAAAGATCAACATCTCAACCGGAACACTCAAGGAGGACCGAATATTGGATCCACAAACAAAGAAACAAGGAACTCCTTGGAGTCAAATCAATAAAGGTCACAAGCCGGGACTCGAAAGGACAAAGATCGCTCCAGCATCGACCAGATTACGAAAGATCACTCCAGCATCGACCAGATTACGACTACAGGGGATGCCAAGCTCAAAGGTCACGTGGGCATCGGCGAATGGGGACACGCGACAACGGAGCGACCAATGGAACCGCCCGACCGAACAACTAATCGCGATTAAAGGTCATCCCCTGCTAGCAGCATATATATTAACACACGCGTAACTCAACAGACAACCACTAACCCACCGCTGCGCAGCACTACGCTACCCAAAAACGCACTGATGTTGTCAACTCGAGTGAGGATGAAACTTTTCCAGTCAAATTACCCAACTCAGTGAACAAGCCAACGACCATATAATGTTCATAGCCACACCACTCTCGTTTGAACGGCCGTCCTCCCGCTCTGGCGTAATTATTCCGGCGAGTCCACACCAAAGGGAAGCACTGGACTCGAGTTTCGCTCTCATTAGAGCTCATCAGCAGTGCATATCCAATGGCCGCGCCGGGATTCGAACCCCGGACATCTGACATGCGAGGCGAGCGTGTAACCACTACTCCACCAACGCACGTTGGACACATCTGAATTATCACGTCTGAACAGGCGAACGTGTTCACACTTGAGCGATGCGGTTGGTGTGCCCGACTCACCGAACGACGACCCAGTAACTGTCCTGGTTGTGACGATCGATTGGCCCGTTCAAACGAGAGTGCTGTGGTTATGAACAAAATTACCTATCCCGCAAAGCCCCAACATTGCGACCATATGATGATCTTTTCCAACTGAATCTGGTGCACAAAAGCTATGACATTCCAAATATCTGAGAGGATTTGTCGAAGGAACAGTACTTAAAAGGTTGCTGTAAACTCGTCGACAGCCCACGATCGATTTTTATCTTCTTGGGATTCGTCGGGTAGGCACAGTCCCCCAATCTTGGATTCTCCTTAAACCCAAATTGCGGGCAATTCGTGACAAACACCCCACGACAAACTGAATTGATTTCAACGAGAGGTCAAACGAAATTCCAGCAGCCTTATGAGCAGTGTTCCTTTGGAATTCGCCATGTTGTTTTGTCCGAAATCATTTGAAATGGAGTGTATTTATAGAAAAAACGAAGAGCAACCAAGATCCCTCCTCAAATCAAATTACAGTGAAATATGTCACTGTTTTGATCCCCACTAATTGCAAGACTAATTTGTGAAATTCGGTGAGTTTTAGATTCCCACAGTGTGTACTCATCAACTCCGGAAAACAAACTGGCATTTTCTGGAGTTGGAGTGTCACACTTAACCTGGTCACTGTGAACGAGATTTGCAATTCTCTTGGGATGACTGGATTAATGCGGTATCTGATAAAATCATTTGAACGAAAATTCCTGGATGGTGTTTTTTGGTTTACTTTACGAAACCGCTGAAAATAAATGAGCGACTCCAAAGGGTAGAAAAGAATTATTGCAAAAATGGAAGCAAAAGCAAACGGTTGTTTAAATCACCGCCAACCTAGTTTGAATGAGCGGGAAGTTGAATTTTAAAAAAAGATTTTTGATGAATTAAGTTGATTTTCACAAGAGACTCAACTGAATCCCTTGTTTATGATATTCTACAGCTGAATGTGCTGCACACAGGCTGCCTCATGTTTTAGTTGGCAGGATATTCGAGATATCACAGTATGTTTTCATAAAGGAAACTACCCACAAGTTTGCTGAAATGAGTGTATTTCCCGGAAACAGTCTTATTTGGGTTCAAGTAGAACAAAGGGTTGACGGAAACTCGGGGACTGCGCCTACATGATGAGCCTCAAGCAGGGCGAAACCGGTCGTCGGCTGTCGAAGAGTTTTCAGCAAGCTTGTGAGTAGATCTTTGATGAAGTTTATCCCGTGAGTTGTCGTTGAGGTCATTGCCTGTTTCAAGCAGTCATTCGGGTCGCGTTGATTTACGCACAAAAGTCTAAAAGTCAGATCGTTCGAATGAACGTTTTTGTAACTAATGCGATGAATACCACAATAGAAGACTAAAATTGTACGAACCCCTAAATCGTGGAATTAAGCTGGCTTCTGTATATCGGTTAGTTCTAGAAGAGATCTCAAAGTTCTCGTCTCCTCAAGACAAAGTGGCCACAAGATGGCGAACCGCACTTGTTTATTTAAACAAGACGTGCGATGACAAGATCAAAAAGTGATCAAAACAGGAAAGGCTGTAACTTTAGTTCATCTTGAATACTGCATGATCAGTGTTCATAGCTCGTTAGTGAGTCTGAAACGATATCAAGAGTTGTCACAATTGTATGACCGACTGTTCTGACCACGGGAAATGACAGGACGTAAATTATGATAGCGTTTGAGAACTGAAAATTATTCAAGGCACACCCAAAAACCTGCTTAATCTGAAGCAGGAAGCACACATATATTCAAAAATTCACGAATTTATGATGCATTCTGCAAACTATTCAGGAACACACTAAGAATATGCGTGCAATAAAATGGGGGAGATCCTAACCACAGTAGGATTTCGCGTTCAGCTGGTTGCCCAATTTAGGCCACTTCTTCGGGTCGCCAGTGTAGGTTGATTGTTTACCCGGGCTATGAAATCTACTCTCGAGTTGATCTATCACGAACCCACACTCGTTATGGTCTGCATGCAAGTTTTGCAATCGCTTCGATGTTATCAAAGCACCTGCATGACGAAGCTCTTGAAGACGGTGGTGGGCTCTCATAGAGAGAAATGCATACAGAAACCCAGCGCCTATTTTGAACGGGATACCTAAAACCAGAATATTCTCGCCGACATCTGTCTTCCTGAATGCAAAGCTTAGTTTTCACTACGGCAATTCCATTCTATTTCAATTACGAATCATAAACGGTAACCTTGAGACACGCTGACCTTGAGAAAATTATTCACCTACAATCCACGTTGCTAATATTTTTCTTTGTTTCGTCATTCATTGCGTTGACGATCCCGGCTTTACAAAAGTTATATAAATCGGAACCCAATAGTTACGAAAGCTGAGAAGTCATCACTCAAAGAACTAGTCACTATGTCTGACCACTTAATGTGGACCATGTGATTGGAAGATGGGTGGTATCATACTCCGTCAAAGTGAGGACTAATCACACTGCTTTTCAGCCATTGATGGATAAAAAGGAATCTGTCGGCTTCGAGTTTCATGAGCTGCGCACGACTGATGGGTCCAAATAAGGGGGAAACTACTGTACAGACTAATCACACTGCTTTTCAGCCATTGATGGATAAAAAGGGATCTGTCGGCTTCGAGTTTCGTAAGCTGCGCACGACTGATGGTCCAAATAAGGAGGAAACTACTGTACAGCGTGTTATATCTGCTGATTCGCCAATCTGTGGTATCTGTTGCTGACCCGCTCCAGTGCCTAATGCCGGAAAAGAGTCACCGAAGGGAACACGAGAGCTATATTCAGAACAAGCGAGTGCGAGTGCGAGTGCGAAAATACAACGGTCTCAAGCTATCACATTGTAGGGACACTGTCTGATCTTGGGCCAATGCTGACGCACGCCTCTGGCTTTGGTACGAGGGTGCGACGTGCTGCATATTGCGGGGGCGTTGTCTGACCTTGATCAACGCTGATTCGCGCTGTCTGGGTTTGATACAAGGCTGTGAAGCACTGCATAGTGAGGGGGCGTTGTCTGTCTGGTCAACATCTAGCGGAACTGAGAGTCTCAGCAGATTTAGGAATCTGACCTTCCTGATAAGTGCTTCTCTGCTTTTCAGCATAGATTTACCACACTTACTGTTCGTAATCTCCATCAATGCCAACGTATTGGTACACCACATGCCTTATCGGGAATAATGGTCTTTTTAGTGCAATCACTGTCACAGGACCTCAGAAAAGAACCCATCGCACAAGTCATGACAAGGCCAAAAGACCTGTGGCATATTGCGGGGGCGTTGTCTGACCTTGATCAACGCTGATTCGCGCTGTCTGGGTTTGATACAAGTCTGTGAAACACTGCATAGTGAGGGGGCGTTGTCTGTCTGGTCAACATCTAGCGGAACTGAGAGCCTCAGTAGATTTTGGGGGAATTCAGTAGTTGCTTTCAGGAATCTGGCCTTCTCGGCTTTTCAGCATAGATTGACCTCACCTACTGTTCGTAATCTCCATCAATGCCAACGTTTTGGCACACCTTGCCGGGGATGATGGTCTTTCTAGATCAATCACTGTCACAGGACCTCAGAAAGGAACCCAACGCACAAGTCATGACAAGGCCAAAAGACTTTTGAGCTTCTGTCCCAAGCATAAACGTTTTCCTCGTCACGTGGTTAGATGTCTCCATCATTGCTTCCTTGTAACTGAATTTACGGTACACAACAGTAGCCTTCTGATCGTTTTTCACTCTCGACCGTCGGATGATCGTGAATTTTATGCTGACAGAAAAACGATTCACTTCTGTTCCGAGTAATGGTGAAAGACACGACTGATTTCCGTCACAGCCTGCGGAAACAGTCAGGAGACCAACGAATATGCAAAGGGTGGTCATACCATTGTGATCGATCCTTCTTCGGAGACCAGTCTAAAATGAGCTATCATTGCCCCAGAACCTATTCCCATTCATGTTTACTCTTCTCCCCCAACGCCTGGTTTTCTTGCAGTTTTTTAGTCCACCAAAAATGTTAAAGTCTGCGTTTGTTGCAGAACTGAAAAGTGCTTCACGGGCTTTGCAAGCAAAAGCAACGTTTTTCTTGTTGATAGCGTGAAGATTGTTGGAACATTTCATTGGGGGTTTTCTCCTGTGAGCCAAGCCAATCTATGCTGAACCACCGAGATATTGTTTCGTGTGAATCATCACCAGTGCTCACATCACGCAACTCCAGGGAGTCTCGGAACCTCGTCGATCATCATTGTGATTGGCTCTACTTAGACATAAGATAAAACCACTGATCCTTCGGTCACGGGAGACAAATCACGTGGACACGCGCTGATTGGCTTTTCGATCGAATACTACTCTGTGCGGACAAATCAGACTGTTGGTCAGGTGACCGTGGCCGAACAATTAAGTGTGCAAACTGCTCTTTACGTCCCAGATTTACACTCTCCTTTAGGAAATTGAAGGCGTTAATTTAAAGCAAGTTGAGGAAAGATAGGATAGAATCAATGCCGCTGGTACAGAAGGGTTCTGTCACATGACAACCACAGTATTCATGGATTTGCACTGGCTGGAACGATTGAACATGTTAAGTTAATGAGCCAAGTTTAAGTACTGTTCAGTCAGGATACATTTCCTTCAAGACTGGTCTCACCAGCCGTTGAACGATACTAAACGAGCCCTGACAAATTAGACGTTTGTATTCCCCTTACAATATGTCGTTCCTAATCCTGATCAAAAATTGGTTGGGAGGAAGCCATCCGTTTTATTTTGTTTTTGTTCGTTCAAACCCCACGGGATGAAACTCACGTAGTCCGGCAGATTGCTTGTGGTCGCATTCGCTGCAAGCTAGCCTCGATCGCCTCATTTTCCCTTCTTAAGATAATTTTTAATTCTTGTGAGATAAACTATCTGGTCTAATTTGGTTTTGCGAGAGACTCACGTGAAACCCAGCTGAGTCTCTCGTTTGTGATGTCCCCAGGCAACTGAATGCGCTTCACCAGGCTACGATATTCGAGATATCGCGACACATGACTATTCGTAATGCACTACTCATAAGGTTGCTGAAAATTTGTCGACCGGTCTCGCCCTTCTTGGGGCTCATCAGATAGGCGCAGTTTCCTTCAAGCTTATGTTTCAGATCAATCTCTCTTGCAAGTGAGTGTACTTCGCTAAAACCAGATACTTTTTTCCTTACAGCGATAACTGATTCAAGTGACAGACTACTCTGGCCAACTGAGTCTATTTCAGCAGAGTCTGTCGCATTTACGGCAGTGAAGTGTCAACACTGATGTTCCTTCCTCTTGTCTTCGAGTTGCATGGCGCCGAAAGGGTGTTACAGTGGAACGAAAGAAATATTGCTTATGGTGCACAAAAACCGTTTCTGCGGTAGCTGTCTGTCTTC
The DNA here is from genome assembly GCF_000715545.1 of Opisthorchis viverrini. Lineage (NCBI taxonomy): Eukaryota > Metazoa > Platyhelminthes > Trematoda > Opisthorchiida > Opisthorchiidae > Opisthorchis > Opisthorchis viverrini. The sequence continues at coordinate 165,800 of NW_008752114.1, forward strand.
TGTCGACTTCCTTTCCTTTCAAATATGGTAATTATTGTCGTACGCTTGAAGTCTTTTCCCTCCATGCTGTTTACAGGTGATGAAGTATGTTCCGCAGAGTTGGTCCTCTAATCTTGAACTGTTCCATATGGTGACTATCTGATCACACTATCATCCCAAGGTTGCATTTGGTTTATGGCCGTTAGTCGTTCAGCTCTAGCACCCTTTCGGTACCTAGCTGCGACGCCACCCGAAGTAGTCACGAGGGTTGGGATACTGCCCGGTTGCTCAAGTCTAGACAGCAGAAGTAGAGATGTAGAGGTTGGGCTCAAACCATGGACCTCCTGGTCAGTAAATTCGTGCTCAAAACACTGAGCCATTTCGGTCAAATGTGTGTTCATTGTACATCTGAACAGATGAGGTACATGGCTCTAGTTCACATCTTCTGGTCGGCTAAGCTTTGTTGAAACATGATATGTTCATGATACCAAAATTTTTATCCCATTTGTTAGTTATTTTTGCCGGTCTGTTTATGCCCACAAAGAGAGTGAACCTTACCGTGGTTTGGAGACTTGTGTACCTCGGCGTCCCAGTGAGCTGTACTGGGGGGTCGCGAGCCACTCAGAGTCTCCCATACCAGGTTGGTCAATGGGTAGACTTCCGACGAACACAGTCTCTTGACCCTCCAGGTTGTGGGTTGGAACATGTGCGATGATGTGTTCTGTAAAAATGGTAATGTACTTGCATTTCCAGTCCAACACCACTGCCTTGCGGTTGGGCTTTTGGTTGAGAACTCTAATCGTCCAAGTGTGGGCGCCCTTGTATTATCCCAGTCCTTGTACAACCATGACATTCACAACTAACAATACTCTCATGCCACATCGGCCGTCGCGTGGTACACTCAGCTGGGTCATCTTTTGTGCGGCAGTGAAACATCAGTGTCGACACTGGTGTTGATGAGGATGACTCGTATTCGGGGGACACAAGCTCTCTGGAGCAGTCAAAATATAGAAAACTGAATATATATATACATATATATTACATACACTACATTGCAATATCATACGTAGGCTTGTCAGAGTGAAACGTCTTGTTCAGCCTAGTGAGTAACGCTCAATTTGTGATTTGGGGAAAGGCTTCGTGGCAACGAACGAGATTCCATCAGTTCCTCTTAATGACAAGTGCTGGTTAGCATAAAACAAGACAATTCCAGTAAATCAAGGTGGCCTCCTGTTCGAACGCTATTTAATTGCACGTTTCTCGTCTTTCTTTGCCTGGCTTCAATGGCACACTCACGCTGGTTTTCAAGTTCATTAGAGGCTTTAGATGGCCCTCCATTCCCGTCGCCGACCAGTTGAGCTGGCATTGCGCCTACTCGTTGTTTGTTCATTAAAGCTTATTCGCTTTGTGTCAAACGTTGTGTTAGAACTCAGAATCACGTCTGCTCCCTTTTTCATTGGATTACCTTGGATCGACAACTTTGTGGTCTCAGTGCACGGGCGTAAAACGTTTACCAAGCCGCTCTTCTATTCGGAAGTCGGGATCATATTTTTGGACGGCCACTCCATAGTGAAAGTTCGAGAAGCTGTTTCATCCTTAAGGTTTAAGTGCGAATTAATCATACCGCCGATCAGCCGCTCGTGGCCGAACGGTTAAGCGTTCAACCTACTAGCCAGGGGATGGCGGGTTCGAGACTCTCTGGAGTTTCGTGAAGTGCACATTGGTGATGATTTTCAACACTGATGAAACAACTGTACAGTGACTCTCGGCTTTTCAGCACAGACCGGCTTCACTTATGGGACGAAATCCCCACAAAAAAACCAAATCTCCTCACACAACTAATAAGTAGCCACAATAAATGAGAGAGTTAGTTACTGGGTATCTAGATCCTTTCGGTTTCTGTGCGCACTGTCGTAACATAAGCACCGGATCGCGGTTGGGAATCGTATGTTAGCAGGCATTTAACCATATTACCGTGCGAGCCGGATACAGCTAGTCACACGGTGCTTTTGAATTTAAAAACACTGTTTCATCCATCCACTTAGGGTTCAAGTATAACATAAGGAATCTTGGAGACTGAGTCTACCTGATGAGCCAGCCCGGAAAAGGTCCGAATCGGTGGTGCGTTATCGGAGGGTTTTCTACAAACTTATGAGTAGTACGTTACGTCTAGACATCAATGTTTAGAATGAAGTTGAATAGTTGGTGCCTAGTGTATGACAAACCAAAACACCAAGAGCAGGGTTTTTTCACAACCTGACTTTTCGAACACCAGTATTAGGTAAACTGGAACAAGAACCATTTCCATAAACTGAATATCACATTGGCAGCCGGAACGAGATCAATTATGTGAAAATTCGAGTAGAACATATCCTGTGCAAATGTTAGTCCTTATGATCTGAGAAGGAGGGAGGTCCCTTGTCAGTCAGTAGCGAGAACTACTAGATGACTTCTACATGTAGACAGAAATGAAAAGAAGCATCAAAAGAACGTCAAAAAGCGGAATTGCGAACCGTTTAGATGTTGCCGGTCCATAGATTGCCGGTTAAAGGACGGAAAATCCCGCAGAACGTGGGAGTTGAGTACGCAAAATCCGGTAGCTGAGAAATCGCACATGACATTTCCACAAGTCTTTTCGAGATCGGGACGTTCGTTAGCAAGGGACTTTTTACGTAATAGTATGCAATTCGCGTTTCCACACGCGATTTGCGAGAGCTAAAACTAATTCTTGTTGGACTCGTAAATTATTCAGCTGAATAGATTCCGATACCCAATATAGTATCGTTGAAATTCAACTAAACTCAAAAGCCATTCAGAACGGGGGGCTCCACATGAACGCATGCCAGAACAAGTGAACGACGAGACTCCTCTGGTCAGGGGTCCATGAAACATCCCTGGAAACATCGCAAACGAGACATCCAGCTGGGTTCCAGGTGAGTCCTTCGGAAAAACCAAATCAGTTTGCAAATGAGGCTATATTCGCTTATTTCGTGCAATTTGGTTCCAAGTAGAACATAAAGTTGACGGAAACCCGGGGACTGCGCCTACCTGATGAGCCCCAAAAAGGGCGAAACCGGTCGTGGGCTGTCGAGGGTTGTCAGCAACCATATGAGTAGTACATTACAAATATATCCCACAGGAGTTTTAAAGTTATTGGCTCCGGATTCCTAACAAGTTGCTGGGATCCAAATAGCAGTTGTATTGATTGCTTACAGCAATTAGTTGGGTCATTTTGAGTTCCGCGCCAAATTCAAGTCGTTCCAATGAAGGTCTTGGCAACACATGCGGCATTATGAATACAACAATAGAATAGTAAAATTGTACAATGTCAAAACCGTAGGATTACGACGACTACTAATCGTAAACAAGATCCTGTACAAATAGGTAGATAGGAAAGATAACGGCTACACAACGTATGCCACAAGATGGCAATCCAACTCCAGGTGGTTGGTTTAAAAGAGACATGCGATGACCAGATCAAAGATGACACATCCATAAAACGGAAACAACCAGACGAAGAATCTCATTGTACACAGTAAGAATAGAAGAACCGACAGAAGGATCATCCTTTTTCCCATTTGGCAAGGGCCCCCATCCATCATTCATCCTGTTCCTGACATGCGTAGAAACAGTGTCACCTCGCAAAGATTAGCGGTATAAAGTCTTTCGTAAATCGTATACATGAGTAAAGCCTTTTATTTTGCACAGTATTGTGAAGAAGTAGGTTAAGTAACAACTACATCAACAAAAAATTCCATGCCCCACCTAGATTCTCAGGTGGTTCGGAACAACAGCAGAAAAAACACGAGAGTTAACTGTTAACAAATGATCCAATCGTATCCTCTGAGGAATTTTCTCATTTGACTATTCCTGTTTTCCCTTTTGTTTATTCTGGTTCATGCGACTTCAAGTGGATTGTGGGCAATGCAAATCACAGTTGAGAAATCCCCACGGGATGGGGACTTTTTACGTCGAGTGTCAGACATATCGCACAAATGTCACCGAATATGCATATTTCATCAGACGTGAATTTTTGCGCGCCAGACCGGAAATGCGAGACAGAAATTTGTATTCGACGCTGATTTTCCATTGTCCTGCAGTGGTCAAGTACGACGCTGATTTTCCATTGTCCTGCAGTGCATGTGTCAAGTACGAGTGGCGATCATTTAAGTGTCCGGCGATTGCGATTTTATCGTTGATCGGTTGAAACAAAACATTTTGTGGGAAGTGGAATACTATCGCTACGTATTTATTTGCGGGCGATTTGGAAAGAATAGTTCTTTTGACACCTACAATCTGACCGTCATTCCGCTTATCAGCATACTGCTGGAAATAAGCCAAACTGGTTCACCACAGTGGGAACAAATAACTTGCTCATTCGACGATGTGAACAATAGTGATGAAAATAGACTGACGGCGAACAGAAGAGCAAATTAATTGCGCTTCGTAACCGGTTGTGATGCCGTGCGTGCTCCGACATGGGGTGCGAAACAGTTTACAGCTACTGATCCAAGGTCATTTTTTGTATTTACCGAGCTTGGGAATCAACTCGCTAACGCTTTGTTACGCGTTTGTGTGGGCGATCCCTCCATTTATGCCCATTTTCCATTTGTTTGCTAAAGGTTGGTTAATATGTTTGACGTGATTGGCTGTTTGAGGGTTGTATGACAGTTACCGGATTGGTCATTTCCGGCTTTGACGTGGGCGTTGGCCAGATTTTCTTGCGCCTGATTGGTTGATTGAGTTTGCAGGAGGCTGCGAACGACCTCGATCTGTATACTGACTTGGTAAATGTCCGTTTATTTGAACCATGCGGTAATACACAACACCGTCATCGTTTTCCCTCCTCCGAATATTTTGTCCACCCTGTTCAATCTGCTTGCCACAATGTACTCGGAATAATTCTAACTTCTTCAATATCTACATAGTTTTCACAAAATAGACTTCGTGATCTCGTCGTTAGGTAAACACATATTCAAGGGTGGGGATAAACATCGGAACGGACAGCCAAGCCTGGTGACCAAACTAAAAATGCCGAAACACGGACAGTTGCTTGCCGGTGTAATCCAATTCTCGCCTAACTGAATACTTTAAAATGGTTTAGAGGGCCACTGAGCGACTGCGTCGATCGACTTGTGTTACATGACCCGGCAAGCTCGGGGCTTGTGCGAACCGGTTTTGACAACACAGCACCCAGCTTCGTAGTCTTAATTTCCAGGCGCGAAAAGTGCATTTGCCGAGAACGACGCATCGCTAGGGTCCCCACACACTCCGCATAGCAGGTGCGTGTGCGGGGCTTCCCAAACATGGCTTGACAGCATGCGACAGCCAAGCGGGAGTAGAAATCTGCATGGCAGGAACGTCGCCACTGGCCAGGCAAGAACGAACAAGGCGAGTGACCATATTTAGCCATTCAGCCACTCTCTACAATTACGCAATAGCTCTGTTTTTTACCTGATCTGAAAATACGGCAGCGTTTCTGGTTTTTCTGTCTTCTTGTCGCGTAGTCTGGCAGGCCCAGCTCAGGCATAACAAGTAGGCGGTCACACGATTTAACGCTTATTGAATCGATGCGGACAGTGTCGTATGTACTCGAATGATGACGTGAAACCCGTTCGGATTGATCACTTGACTGGATTCCATCGTGTGTGACACAATCCAGCTGTGGACCAAGCCACTGAGTCTGGTGATGTTACGGCAAGAGAAACGCGCACATAGTCTCTTGGCAAGTTGCAATTTTTTGCCCCTTAACAACAGCAGGAGAAAGAATACACGACCAAGTGAAGACTGGTATCTCGTCTTTGAGGTTTTAGCTGAGTAAAAGGTTGGCTGTGAATCATGTTCGTTGCCGGATACGTGCTTTGCACGGATTAAAACAAGTGGCAATTGACTGTGCGTGCCAGTAGATCACCATTATAGGGTTGAAACTCAAGCAGATTGACTTCTTTGCAACCATCATGACAGACGACTGGAAAGAGCGTTCAGACATATTCTTCTCTATAAATCTATCTGGATAACTACTACCTCGAAGCATGTCAGCCGTATGTTTCAGTTCAGAGTTCAGTGTATGCGCAGAGCTCGGTTCGGCAAAGTGATGTAATCCTGCATGCTAATTACGTTCGGTTGCATGAACTGATTGCCCGTAGTCGAAAAGGATACGCGATCTCTCGACCGAATTACATGAAGTGGGCCGATGTCACAACTTGTTTCATCCTGTACATACGTTCTGTGACATTCTCAGTCAGACTGAGCATTTTGACTTGTCAGTAAATCAATAATAGTATAAACGGACTGAGCATTTTATTCTGCACTGCTTCGGGTTGAATTAAGCCCTTGGCTCACTTTGTAAGCGTATTTGTTTCAACTACTTTCAAATTCTCAGTAGTATCGATAAAGAACGATTCAGTTCAACCCGCACTGACACGAAGCGACGTCTGGGATACAGTTGAAATGACTTGGAATCACACATTTGATACTGACGCTCAGTAATCCAAACGTAAACTCAAGCATTGTGGCAGTTATATATGACTGATATCCTTGCTCCAGGGTCTAGTGCCGGGAAAGATCTGCCGACAAAGAACGCAACAATTTTATTGCGAATGAGCGAGTGAATGCGAGAAGTACAACGGCCTCGCGCTGTATATTCAAGGGGCACCCTCTGACCGTTTGGTTGAGTTTGAGTGTCTTAGTAATCTGACATTCCTGACAAGAGTGTCTTTATCAACTTTAAGTGAACGTTTCCTATCTACTCCCGATTTCCTGCACAGGACAAGCGAAATAAAAATCTGCGTTCAGATGTCTAACACTCGGTCGACATAAAGCCAGTGAGTGGAAAAAAACAGTAGCTCGGGTAATTTTGTACCGAAAATCGCAACTATACCCAACGTTCACAGGAAATGGAGCACCGCACCTTCCTCGTGCACTGTTCATTTTACAATCTCAGGGTCATTTCTACCTACTTTGTTGTCCTGTTTCCCGTAGCGGCGTCCTTTTGCTTGTTTCACCTCAGTGACTCCGATATTCTCTTTCTATTCACATTTTGGTTGATTGCACTGTCGGGGTTGACACTAAAGTGCAGTTTATGGATGGATCACTTGTTTCAAACAGTACGGATACGCTAATGTAGTATGCGACAGATCCTCAAGGGGTGATTATCATCCTCCCTACATGTGGTGGAATGGCCTTATATCCTTATTATTATATTATTATATTAACGCCCAAAACGAAGTCAGGAATACTTGTACAGTGCTTCATATATATATAGCGTAGGCAGCAACAACTTTCTGGAAATTCTGACGCGTTTTGGATGCGCCATTGGCAACTGGCATTCGGCCAATATTGGGTCATGATTGGCTGTTGGGTCCCAACTTTCGGCCAATCAGATCTCGGCTCGATGCCGGGCCGGCAAACGTCCCGAATTTTTGGCCAGTCTTGCGTGGGATGGACTTGTCGGCCGTAGCAGCACCTGAGTGCGAGCGGTCAAGAGGGATCCGTGTGGAGTTCCGCCTAACATATAGCTATTCTCCTCCAAGCGCTCACGAATTTGCGACGAGTGCAGCTTGCAACACGACGTCAAAACAGGGCTCTTACTCGTGCCGTTCATGTGCTCCACTTGTTTTGGATCAAGGTGCTGTCAGCCGACCGTGGGAACGACTGTTTTGTCACTGTTTCAACGAGGGGATATTGTGTTGTGCCTAACACAATGTCAGATTTTGGGTTGCAAGTGAGCAGGCCGTGCGCGTACAGTGCATGCCTGAGCTTAGTTATGGCCTGTTGCATTGTGAGGCGTAACAGAAATCATTTTGTAAGCGTTCAGACAGTGTCTTTAGAGCGCGCACTGGTAGAACCGTGATCACTTTGAACCCTCGGTTACATTGCTTAAAACAATTCAGTTGACCAACTGATGCCTTTGATCCAAACTGCCAGCCTTCAACAAAGAAGTGGATTTTGAGCATGGAACACATTCATCTTTAAGTGTCTGGGTGTGTAGATCTACTCCAGCGTTATCGTGCTCCTGGCCGTGACGATATTCCACCTTCTATGTTCAAGAATGGCGGTGAGTTCTTCACTCAGTGCCTGTGTAGCCTACTTGCCTCCATCCGGGAGAGAGACCACCCCAGACAGGTGGAGTGTGTCGACAATAATTCCGGTTTTCAAAAAGGGCAAAAAATCGTAGGTCTGTTGCGCCCTTTCGGTGAATAACTGCCATCAGAAGGAAAGGAAGCACGAGGGCCGGGATACTGCCAGGTTTCCGAAGCCTAGACAGGGGGAGTTGAGAGGTAGAGGTCGGGTTCGAACCACGGAACTTCCGGTCAGTAAACTCGTGCTCTAACCACTGAGCCATCTCTCCCCCCGAAAAGACTACTCGTAGTGAATGTAGTAACTACAGGGGTGTCAGCTTGACTTCTGTTGCAACAAGGCTTCTGGCGTCACCGATTTTTCGTCATCCTACGGCGGTACGCGAATTCCCGATCCGTGAACATCAAGCACGATTTCGAGCGACTGGAGGGTGCGTCAACCACATATTCGCCCTCCATCAAGTGTTAGGGCAGCGCCATATGTACAAACAACCTACAATCTTGGTGTTGCTTGACTTCAAGGTGCTTTCACTACTGTTAATCACACTCATTCAGCAATGAATGACCCAGTTGTTTGTGGACATAATTCGGTCCTTATATTCACATGCTTCTGGACGCAAGAGTGTATGATGAGGTTTCTTACAGCTTCCTTACAAAAATGGTGTCCACATCTCGGTCATCTACACCCAAGACACGGCTGAGCGGAGATAGCAGTAACAGGCGCTAAGGTCTCCTGGCCAAAGGAGTACATGGCCTAGCCAGTGTAACCCGTGGAGTGTGACCAGATGACCTATTGAGGGTGTATGGACTTCCCCAAAAACCATCTGGCGTACTTCAGTATTGCTGATCTGGTGTTCCCATCAGACTCGTGAGGTTTTTCAGAGGCAATGATGATCAACCTCAAAAGATTTTCCCCGATGAGCGAACACGTCTCTTATCCACGAAGTAGGACAGCTCGAACCGCGGCATCGTACTCTGTCCTTGACAGTAATACAAACAGTCACCGTCCAGGGAAGAGGGTACAACGCCACGGTCCGATCTATCCGACATTATGGATACTAGACACTCATGTCTGTGACAGTATCTATGGATACTAGACACTCATGTCTGTGAAAGTATCTCGTAAACGCGCCGATAGTCACTGGCTGTCCTGAATTGCGCGACCTGATGTCGCGTCGAAGCCACAAATATCGGATGCGGTCAAACGCCGCCCTGGCCTTCCCTATTCGGGAAACGATTTTGTCTTTCATCAGTCCACGGGGGCTTGTGCAGCTGCCCAGATAGAACCACTTATCTACCACATCGATAGGCTCGCCCACAGGCACGAAGTTTGGATTTGACCCCACTCAATCTTGTAGTACGTTTACAGGTGCGGAGCGCATACCGACCTGTGCAGCGGAATTATTTAGGTTATTTAAATTAGTTTGAGTTTCTAAGGGACTGGATACCGGAAGTGCAATCTCATCTGCGTACTCAATGTCCGTGATCAAACGACCCAGGAGTGTTTTGATCTCCGAGTTGTTATAGGCAGGTACACACTCAAACAGCGTAACTATTCTGAACTTAATCAGAAAGGGCAACAGAGGATACCCTTAGCTGACACAAGTAAATTAGCTGTAGACACGTAAGCGTCCACGAGAGGCGCATAAACCCTTTATAATGGACAATAATTTAGAAGGGACACTCATTATCGTCAGACTGTCAGTTTCCGGCGATCAATGGAGTTGAAATCTGATCTGGGATCAAGATAGACGACCATTGCTGGTTGTCGGAAGGATCGACGCAAGGAGTGAGATAGCCCAAATGGTTAGAGTGCAAATTTACTGAACGAAATGTCCGTGGTTCGAACCCAACCTCTGCCACTCGACTTCCCCTATCTAGGCTTGGGCAACTTGGCAGTATCCCAGCCCTCGTGCAATCTTCGGGTGGCATGGCAGCTAGGCACCAAAAGGGTGCTACAGCAGGACGGTCGGCACAGGTAGGTGCAACCTCGGCCAGGACAAAACCCAGCTTGATTCTCGAGAACCTGTCTCTCCTGATAGTGAAAAACCTTCGCAGGATCATAGCAGAGAGCACCGTAGAGGCTTGAGCTACTGAACTGGTGCTCCAGTTGCTATCGCACGACTTCCTTGCACCTTTTTCAAATATGGATATCACGGTCGAGGCGCTCCATTCTGTCGATATTCTTTTCTACTTCCAGGTAGTTTGGAGTAAGTCGTCAGGCTAGCCACAATAGAGGCGCCGCCTTCTTTGAAGACGAGTGCTTCGCTGCGCCGAAGCAACAGAACTGCACTCTGAATTCCGTTACCAAATGTCAACTGGTATCAGCGTTCCATTTGGGTTCATTTGGTCCTGCTGGTGGTTGAGTTGATGCGGCTCAGTCGAACTGTTGTTCAAAGTGTTCAGCCCATAAATCAAGATGGAGTTTTTCAGAGTGTACTGAGGTCCTATTTTTTCAGTGATCGTTTTGCTAACAACGCCTTCTTCGCGATGACCTCACTTCAAGACCGGTTGATCGGATCAGATGGGAGGGAGTGCGACACCTATGGCGATTCAACGGCACTATCTGATAATCCTCAAACTCTTCACTATTCGGCGTTTGGAAGATCCGTAAATGCCATCTAGTAATCTGCTTGTGGTGAAGATTTCGTGGCCTCAGTCAGAGCTGCTGATCGTGATGAGGTCAAGGTTCATTGGGGTGCGCAAGCAGCCTATTATGAAGACAAAGGAAGATTATTACAACTGTGTTTATAGGTTAATCACAGAATGCTCCACAAGGTCGTGCCAGAATCTCTGTGAGGGGGCGAGAAGCGTCGAACTAAAGATACTCGATCCAGATTGGCGGGCATTCTGACCAATCAGGGCATTTTTTTGTTTGGTCAGCACGTGACTCATCCGGCTAATCGATGAGATTTTCGGTTATTGGGGACGGCTGGCCCTCAGACAGAGTGCCTTTTGAGAAACACTAGAACCTATAATTCTCAAAATATTTCGACCGTACTAAATAATGTGCCGGCAGTTGCTCCCAACCATTAGGCAATCGGAATGGGCAAGTGTTGTAGGCGACCTTTAATAAACCATCCTTCCTCGGAAGAAGGCATCATTACCACTGCTATGAATATGGTAGTACTGTTCACCTGTAGGGAACGTCTTACTGCTTTCATACTAATATCACACAAGACACTACGGATTGACCTCAAAACCAAATCATAATAGAACTTATCACAGTTGTGGTATTCTGTACTTTTTCTCCCATTATAACATTACATATTTCGTCAATCGTAAAGATGCTTTTTGTTTGAGTGTTAAAAACTGCAAAACAGTTACACACACAATACAAACGTGATCACCTGTTTCGACATTCTCCTTTGACCTCGCTCGCGCCTGTAGTGGTCATTCGCGAGTTTCGTGTGATAACTCTGGCATCAAAACACTTTGGACTACCTTCTGATTTAAATATATGCTCAACTGAATACACCTGGACAACCATAATTGGATAACCATTTATTCACTGACCTGGGCAAATGACGAACTATTTTAAAGAGAGCAGATCTTATTGAGTCTGTTTCGCTTGCCCCTGTTTATTATTGTATGTATGATTAATCTGGCGTTATTGTTCTTATTTCTTTGCCACACTCCTGGTGTAACGGCGATACTACTGATGGGGAGGCATACGAGTAGTATGTTTCTCCTTCCTTCTTCCTTTCACTGGTAACGTAGCTGTATATGTAAACAGACCACTGCCCATTACAGGGAATCTGTTGTACTTCAAGATGCTTTCTATTGGCCTTTCTGCCACGGTTCAACTTTGGAGAACTAAACTGAACTTTAAGGAATAGCAAGTGTAGTCCGCATGATCGCTGCGGCACCAAAGTCTGGAACGCACCCAGTTAACACTACTCCCGTACCATCAAAATCGAAGTTCATCTCAGTCGCAACTTCTCATCCTGGTACTCTCCTGTTACTCGTGTTTTACCGTTGCCGCTGCTCGTTCTCCGTTGTATTTAGATTGCAGTGACTTGACTTTGCACATTTCGGCACCGCACCGGTCTTGTCGAACTATACTTGTCTTTACATAGCTCACCCATTTTCCCGCATTTCTAGGCGCCCGCAAAAATGTGGGCTATGCTATTTTTTCTTGTTATATAAATACTACTATGGCCATGTCTAACGGAGCACTTTTGGTGTCCTCATCAGATTAGTTGCCTCCACTCATTCGTCGGTCAAATCCAAGCAAATGTTACAAAGTGGCCCCACGAATTCCGCAACAGAATTCCCTTTTTCCATCGACGCAAAGCGAAATTCTACAAACAACACATACTACTCGCGTGCCTCCCGATCAGTAGTATCACCGTTACAGTGGCATCATCCACCCTGTTTGTGTGGGGGACACCACAATTACTTCACATACCACCATTCCAAAATTCCTCAAATATTCCCTTCAAATCGATGGGGAAAGTCATCAAAAAACTCAATGAAACTCTTCCTTTCAAGTAAATCCCTACATCTCACTCAACTTTGTTTCAATCGCGTGCGTGCCTCCCGATCAGTAGTATCACCGTTACAGTGGCATCATCCACCCTGTTTGTGTGGGGGACACCACAATTACTTCACATACCACCATTCCAAAATTCCTCAAATATTCCCTTCAAATCGATGGGGAAAGTCATCAAAAAACTCAATGAAACTCTTCCTTTCAAGTAAATCCCTACATCTCACTCAACTTTGTTTCAATCATCCAATACAGATCTGTTTCCCTCTGACCTGAAAAGCGGTCGAATTGAAGGTAACCCGTGTAACGCATTTGAAACGAATGTATCTGCTTGCCCGTTTCTCATATGACCTTATACGTGCCCCTCCCTTTCTCTCTTCCCCCATTGCAGGTACCACGGACGAATCACCACGGGCCCTGGACAGGGAAGAGTACCCCGCTTGTACACCCCCCTAACTGACCTTGACCCGACCCTGTACACACCCCCGCTTCCGGTTTCGGTTTCGGTCAATACACGTGTGTCGTTACCACACTCCGGCCTTCTCCCTTGTTCCACCCGACCTGTGCGCATGCGTACTGTGTATACTCTGTGGATCCATTAATACCAGTCCGTATATCTGCACATTTCAGAACTGACGTGTGCCGTCCTCTCGAACGTCGAATACCGCTGACTTCCTGACATCCCACGCTACACCCGCTAACGGGTTTTTATCGCATGACCTAATGTCTTTACAAGCACCCCTAGTGAGCCAACACAAGCATCAGACAGAAAGTATTAGCCCACTCGTGCATCCCTTTGAGTGACCCTGAGCTATTTTTGTGCCTGCCGTTTTGCTCCAATATACGCTCGTTTTTACCTCCCACCGGTCTTCTGTTCCGTGTCACCCAACATGTGTGAATGTCTTTTGTATGCTGTGTGATCTCAATAATTCCAATTTACATACCTGCTCATTTCAGAACCGGCACTTGAAATCACTGCATTCTTGTAAACATCGAGTACCGCAGACTTCCTGCTTACGGAAGCTACGCCACTCAAGGCATTTTGTTTGATTCTCAAAGGTTTTAGACGGGATTCCAAACAAACCCTCATCAGGAGTATAGGAAAGCTTGGCTTCTCTGTCAGTTTTCAGCCTTCTTTACCAATCCTGCGTCATAAATTCAAGGTGGTGGCCCTTGTTTGGAACTTTCTGAATCCTCAAGCGGGATTACCATGTATTTGCTCGTGACTCTTTACTTCACATCATCTTTGTTTATACAGTCATTTTGCTGCTACCTCTGAAATGCCCAAAACTTGTGTGCAGACACTATCAAGGTTTGGTTTAGTGACCCATTCGTCCCTCGGAAAGCGGCTCGTTGGTGCTAGTGAGGCAGCTTCGCACACCGAAAAAACGTTCATTCAGCTGTGCAACTTTCCTTTGGTTGTCGCTTGGACGTTGAGGGCCATCGAAAGCAGTGCCCGAGGGGTCAGCGCGTCTTTGTCTAATTACATCCCCCGTTATTCAACGCTAAACATTCACCTCTCCACTCAGAACATCGGATTAGGCACTTTGGTTACTTGAACCACTGGATTCTCTATCCACCTGTATGTCACTGGTATTAAGTAGCTTAGAGAAACTGGTGGCCGTCTTCTCTCCTGCCTTGTGGTACCTGCTTCAACCCAGCGGGGGACTTTCTGACATTGATCCAGACTGTCTGATAGGCGTTAGTGATCACCCATCAACATCGATCGTGCCTCTGTGAAAAGCCTGAACGCTGATCACATTCGGTCGTGCTTCTGTGGCGCAGAGAACACTCATCAGGTTTTACTGAATTGAGCGAATGATTGACTGGCCTGGATACTTGCCGGCTTTCCAGTTGATCTTTTGGTGGAGCAGTAGGTTCCGGAAGTTCAGAAGTTGATTTCAGGAATCTGACCTTCCTGATAATCATCATCATCATTAAAGACAGTAACATCAGGGTTGACCCTGATGCTCGTATAATTATATTTAAAGCCATAGAGTGAAGAGAAGAGAAAGAGTGGACGAGGAGGGGACCTAGTGCTGACCGATGTCAAGCATTCCGCGGTGCCTACACTCAATCGGGCAATCTAAAAAGAAAGTGATAACACGAATACTAATAAAATCAATTAGCAGCCATTTCTTGCAATATCTCCATACAACAGAGATGGATTCACAGGGACTCCACCCCGGAAATCGTACAACACCAACAACACCCGAACTCTTTGTGATCTCTTTCACGCCCTTCTGTGAAGTGACTCGTTGTTCACCTCGCTGTTTGCGCCATTGTGAAGAAAGCAGGGAAGACAACACTCGTCTCGGCAGATGGTTTTTCGGCACGCGTAGCACATGACTGAGTCCTCACAGTCGGTGGTAAACGGTAGACGACATCGATCCCACATTACTTGAATGACCATTTTACCTCGCGAGCGGTGGGCATTTCTCATTCGATGGTTGAGCTGTCTGGTTTTCAGAATAATAGCCGGATTTTCCACAGGCGTCAGCCCACATCCGCTTACATTTGACTCTTGAAGAAAGGAATTGTCAGCGCACCGCTGCGACAGGAATTTATCTTCACACCGTCGGACTTGGCAAAACCATGCAAGGTTACCCCATCTTCCTCCTCCAAAACCGTGTTCCCAAATGGTCGATCTAGTAATGGTCTTCTGTATCTTTGGAGACACTTCTACGGCAAACTGGGGAAGTAACCGCAAAGTAACCACCATGCGATAAAATATTTTCAGGCTATGCGGGTATGCATCCCTTGTCTGGGTCCCTCCGTCACGCTGTCGCTGAGGGTTGCCGATTTCATGTGCAGCAAGCAGCCATGTCCGAAATTTACCGATGTCACATGCTGTTTCCTCCCTTATTGTTCCACAAATTTGACGAGATAAGCAAGCAAGATCAAAAGGGCACATGATCAACCGCTCGGTGCAGTCAAATATCCTGGACAACAGATCCTTTCAGCTGGGGGGTACACAGTCGTCGTGACACAATATACCACAGGAATATGGAAAAGACAAGTGAAATCAATCATCACTCGATGAGATTACGACTTTTGTGAATGTCCGTTCATTTTTCTGCCCAGGATGCTGGTGGAAACCGAATAAACAGCTGTTTACACCGAGGAATAATCTTCAAGACCCGGTCAGTTTGGTCGTCATCTACTAGCTAGTCAAATGGCTCAAAGTGGAAAGCACAGACAAATAGGCTCCCAATATATCTGCCCTCACGCCATAAGATACCGAACTTTGAAAAGTTTTCAAAAGAATTTCCGGAAGCTGATGTCTTCTGCCTCCGGCGTTTGTGCTCTTCCCATCTAGATCCTTGAATTTCATTGACTATTGTAGTGTAAAGTGGCCTGTGTGCACCAGAAATCTCTTCACAAGCAACAAAAGTGCCTGACAAATTGAATACGAACTGGCCATTCCGTTTTGTTGGCGCTACAGTTTTGCTGTCTCTGATTCGGACTTCGGTTCCCATAAACCATAGCATGCATCAATTGTGACTATACAACATCAGTTGCTATCTCACTGCCATCGGTGCCTAATATAAACTATTCTCCGTCCGATGCGAATCGGGCAGATATAAGCATATTTGCTCTTCTGGTACATTAAACTCTTAACTGCAACACATTGCTAACGTGCTCTGCTCCAGAGAGCTTTACAACCAAGAATATGTTCGATCGTCCCATCCAAACACCTATCACGACCGTTGGAGAGAAACCAATATACTCGAGTTTACGGTGTAGAGGTGATCTGTTGGCCGATTGCCTCTGGTCTCAATTCTTTCAGCGCACGTTTTGGCTGGAATTCTGCGGTCTTGGTTTACAACCAACCCCTTACCCAACACAAACCTCAAAGCCAGGTCTCACCCAGAATATGGTTGTGTAATCTTTCTCCTGCTGTTGTTCAGCGGAGCCTGATGAGCGCACGACACGATAAATTTCCAATAGGATACGTGGGTATCTTACTTACTAGAACAGCACTGGGCCCATCAGCTCAACCAAGAGCTCACCCAAATCCCATTTAATTGACACCGGACACGTAGTCGAACCGAACGAGACGTTTCACGTAATTTACCGTGTACCTGCCACCGTTGATCCAACAGTGTCACTCGATTACAGCCGGGGCAGTCACTGTACGTCTTCGAAACCCGGTATTATGCTGAGCCTGCCTTGGTCATGTGACATGAATCCAACGACCAGTCTCACAGTGGCACTCCAGACTCACAGCATCCAATGAAATGCGACGTAGAGTACGCAGACAACCAATCGTTCGTGTGTCCACGATTTTTATTCCACCAACCAATCATTTTTCACCCTTATTTTAACCGTGGGATAGATACTGACCTGACGACGGGCGCTCAGTGTTCGCACAACGGAATGGAATTTTTGAACGCTATGACGGGTCCCTGATGAAATAAAGTAATCGGGCAACTGAGTTGAGCGTAATAGTCCAAGCTTTCGAGCCCTATTCAGGCACCCAGGGTCTCAATGATGCGGTGGAATTATTCCACCAGACTTATCCGCCAGAGGTATGGTCGCTCCAGTGGATAATGGAATTTGGTGAGCCGCAAAAATATAAAATGTAGATCAGAAAGGTTTTGGTTCGAGCATATAGGCAACAATACGCGACATTTTGGCGCAAAAGTTTTACTTCTTTCTTAAAGGTTTTGCAATTAAGAGCATTGTGCGGCTAACGGGCTCCCTTATGACGATGAGGTATCTAGGTTCTGAAGAACGTTTGCTGAATAAAACAAACTCTCATGGCTATGCGCCAGCTGAGGCCAAGAATGTTTAACTTACGTGCTAACAACGACAGTGGCATCTGGACAACAAACTTTGGTGTTGTGATGGGACCACATGAAGCCTGCAATGTACACTACTTTTGGAGTGTACTTCTCAGTAGATCAAATGTCACCAGCCAATGCAAGTCGAATAAGAACCCGGTGAACACTATTTATGTGAGTAGCGTGTGTTCGGTTTGAACTTACATGCTGGGCTTACATGGAGGGAATTTACTTAGCCACGATCAAGACACCGATCAATTATGCTGACGCTCGCAATACACGTCACGATCGTTCAGAACAATGAATCACGTCAGTTGACGAGACTGTTGTGGTTATATCACAGCTGCAAAGCAGGAGGGACGGAGGTAACATGTCTACATTGATCCCCTAGCCGATGGGGCGCTACGCTACGCCACCAGGATTAACGCCAGTCAGTTTACGCTGACGAAGGAAACACTGTATACCCAGATGGAACACAATGCTTATCAGGTTCCTGAAAACTTTTTGACAGTCCAGGGCCGATTTTGTCCTCGTTCGGGCTCATAAAATAGGCGCCGCACCCGTGCTTTCCTCAGTCTTATGTTCTACTCTAATTGCAAACTTTCGAATGTAACACTCGGCGGCCTTGGGTAGCGTATTCGTTCGATGGACACTGGAATAAACCAGAGATTCGGCTGTACTCGGTTGCAACTCCCGTCAAAATTCGGGGAGCACGTTTCCTTTGATATGCCTGTCCTATCCATGCTAAGGTAACTAGGGTGGGACAATGATCGAATTTTGTTGCAGTTTCGAACATGAATTTCATCGGTGCTTGCGTTAGTCGTTGCACGCGTGTATTTTTGGCCAAAAATGGGACAACTTAGAATTTAGGTTTGAAAATGTGAGAAAACAAAACGTATTGTTTGAAATAACACAGTTGTTATAGGGTGATACTGCGCACACAATGCTGTCATCGATCGGCAGTAGGAATGCGCCCAACGAATCCACTGAGGTGTTTTTGTTCAATCCAGGATGAATGTAAAAACGACTCATTTCTGGTGGCTGATTGACCGTCTGATTCGCAGTTCGGTCACGTAATCGCAGCGATTACCATAGTTGTGTCGTATTTCACGCTGATGAGAGAAAGCTTGGAGCGCGTCGAAGTATCTAGACCCTCACACAGTAAACCGAGTGATTGTTCTCATATCAAATGGACCCGTCAAACCTAATCTTACAGGCCAATTATCAATGACTAAACACCGCAGGTTACTCTGGCAGACAACATCGTTTCAACAGTTCAGTGTGCTCGCCTCATCAAGACCAGCATATGACGACGGTGATCTTGCAAGGGCTGGGCCTTGATAAATGAGCTGCAGTTAGCCAACACTCTTGGTTTTTTGTTGGTGGCCTTCACAGCCTGTCCCTCACGGTCCAGGTAGAAATTGACGATGCTTGACGTCACAAGAAAACCGTTTGTCCGCCTGAGATGAAATATGAATGAGTTTGTCAACCTGAATCCCCCAGAAATTCAAGAAAACACAAGCAACGAAGTTCAAACAGAAAAAGACCCAAGTTAACGAACACCGTTTCTTTGGAAACAGTCTGGGAGTTCTGGTCCTAATGTTCAACTTCGGTCTCTTCTGGTTGGATGATCTGGCCCAAGTTTTTCCATTCTTATTTGGCAGCATCAAGCGAATTTCCCCATTCCTTGTTGGAGAATTCTCCGTATTATGCATATACTGGCCAAATCAAGTCATTCAGGTGGATAAAACAGAACTTCATCATCATCAACAGCATGACATCAGTGTTAGACATCGATGCTCCACTGCCGTACAACCACGATTTATTTGAAAGCCTTATTGTAAAGAAGAGAATAAAGGTGGATGAGGAAGGGGCTTAGTGCCAGCTTACCACAATCATTCCAAGGTGCCTACACCTCCAGACATTCACTCAGGCAATCTGGATAGAAACTGACAACAAGAGCGCCACTGACGTCGGCTGGCAGCCATATCTTGTAGTGTCTCCAACCAGGTACAGTGAGGATCACGCGGTACCCATCCCGGAAGGCGAGTTGCATCGACAGCACCCAAGCGTCTCGTGACCTCCTTCATTCTCCTCAGTTATGCACTCGGTCGTTGTGTCTGAATGAGATCGGGCCCTATTTTTTGTTCCTTTTTGTCTTTTCGTGGAACAGGAGATGACATCAACAGTTCTTATTGTAACTCGCTGTCAACAGGTTGTGGATGAGCATGGTCTAGTGTAAATTGAGAATACCCCACTTGTTCCGTAACTGAGTAAAACTATTGTCAAACTGTGAAGTTGTCGCCATTTCTGGCTGGTCATTCGGACGCCATCATCTTCATTTGTAAAGACCACGTACTTGTTGTACAGTAGTTATATCTGCCATAGTTTTGTTCGCCGATGGATAGATGGCCACATATTGGAGGAGATAGCTGACATGACTTATGTCAGTGGACTTTTAGTTGAGAAGACTTGGAGGGGAGCCATGAATTCAAGGCAATAGCTTGGATGCATAAGCGCCATTGAGGGCGCGCCTGGGCCATCTCTGACAGTACCTCTAACCACTGATATGTCCGGTCTCGAGGTTCTCGAAGATGTCAATGCCCAGCGTAGCTGAGTTTACAGGCAATGACCTTCATGCTTCGCTGCCTTCGGAGAAAGTCGATCGACTGAACACGTGACCAAAACAGCACAACCTATGTAGTGTGGTGAGCTCGTTCCGAAAACTATTCAACGCACTTCAGTATTAATGAACAACTGTTCCCCCACTTGACAGTCCAATGACAATGCTAGATTTATGCACCAAGTTATCAGCTCCCGCCTGGAATGCGCAACTACCTACCCCACCTCCCCCAATCATCGGTAAACAAAACTGCGGCAGCTACAACCACTGTACGACGAGTACGCGGTTATTACAGCTGACAATGATGATGTTCTCACCAAACTCGGATAATCCTTCGAAGACATCAACCGTCAAATACTGAAAGTTTCTCGACGTCCTCAGCGCGCAGCAGCCATGTTTCTAACCTGTATCATTAGGCGCACCGCAGCATTGTAAACTCAACCCTTATTGGACAAATTGATGTCACACCTATGCCACAGGTGATGCAGGTTCACAAGAACTGCTCTGGCCTTCCCAGTCCGGACGCAAATATCGTCTTTGGCTAGAACACCGAGACTGATACAGCTGGGTGTTTCGGACAATAAACCCGATCTCGTTCAATCACGTGGTGGCGACCAGCAGAATAAACTACAAGCCCTAACGAGCTAAGTTACTTTTCGGTCAAAAGTAATCTCGCTCCTTGTTAACTGTGAAAAATTCCCAATGAAGAATCTGAGCCTGAAGGAACTCTTTTTTTCGAGAAAGAACAATCATTGTATCTCAAATCGCTAAGTTCCCTCCCCCATACACCCATGAGTATGCCAAATTTTGTTGGGCTATTGCTGTTTCGCAGAGAAATTTTTTGAGATATCATTCCTTCCAATCTTAGCAAAGAATCTGAAAACGAAAGACGACAGACCCACACTGTGGTCCAGCGTTGTTCCCGAAAGTTGGAAACCGTTTCCAAACTCTAACTGCTGATGTAACAGGAAGGAAAACAAATCCACTTTGTTTTGGATGCTTTCAGTTCTCACCACAAATGGATGATAGCTTCAACGGATATTCAGAAAAGCCGGGGGAGTCAACATATGGTATCCGACCTAGATGGTCCTTGTGCTAAGAAATGGGGTGAAGACTCCCGGAAAGAAGACAATTCAAGTTCTTGATGATCGTGGTTTGTGACTGCAGGACTGCACCAAATAGCGTGAACATTGCTCAAGTACCGATACTCATTGCCAACGTCAAAAACGAGTCCAACATTCAAGTATTCCAGTCTTTTCATCAGATCAGAAACTGTTACGAAACATTTGCAGAGGTGTTGTTTGGGGGTGTCAGTCATGGGTTGTTCTTGTTTGGTAATTCTGAAAGAGAATGCCGTCTCTCAAAAAAAAGCAGGTGGAAGCTCTTGGCTTCTCAAAGTTACGAAAGACTGGAGACGAAATTTGCCAAACTACTGTGTTCCTCGCTAACTACTAGACAGAATATGGCTGTATAGCCACTGTAACGAGCGAACGGTATCTTCGAGTGACGCGTACTACCAGAACGCCCGGGAAGGCAAAACAAATTCGGGGCTGGGTTTCTATACGGTACTATTAATGTAGGACAAATTCACAAATTATACAAACCTCGACACTAGATACTCCTCAAAAACAAAAGGTCCCCTTGGAGTACAAAAGTACAAAGCAAAGGAGCAAACAGGCTCCAATGTGAGACAGTCGCACGTGCACAAAGCCGGTCACGAATGGCCGGACGACCTCAAGGCCAAATGAGTGAAGTGGTAAGGACAAACAAACGTCAGTTCATGTACACGCACTAAACACAAAAGGGGATCGGGGGTTACAAATAGGACAGAATAAACGTGGTGAATTTCAGTTGTCAACGTAATGGATGATACGGTCACTTTTTTGAGGTATCAAACTGTGCTTCGAAATTCATTGACTTCAGCTGCCGCAGCTTCGTTCATCGAGGTTGGTTGCTGGGTGGAAATATCCACCAGCGCAGGAAATCCACGAATCAAACAAGATAAAATTAAACACTAGTTCATCTGTTGGATTCCGTAGGGTGGAGCGAATCAGCGTACTACCAAAGAGCCCCATCTATCGAGGAATTTCGAACCTAAGCAATTTTTCAGCGGTTCACACCGGGCAGGGATATACAGGGCTCTGTCGTGAACCAGTCCTCAACGGAGTATTGCACTCCATGATCTGGGATACCTTAGTCTAACGCCAAAAACTGTTATTAGCCCTGTGGTCATGCAATAGCTTCTCTGAATACCGTGGGACCTGACGAAGGAGATCCCCTCCTGGAATAGAAGCCACATTCGGATGAGTCACCCAAATATTTAGTGGTAGGTAACGGTTAGATTGGTCATTGGTTGACTGTTGAATTCGAAAATACACTCACTTGCACATCAATTTGGTTTCCACGAGAGATTCAACTGAATCTCTCGTTTGTGATGTCCTTCAACTGAGTGTGCTACACAAACGGTTCAAAGAGAACAGAGAGTTGACGGAAACTCGGAGACTGTACC
>NW_008752114.1:188272-191519 GCF_000715545.1 Opisthorchis viverrini
TGATGAGCCCCAAGAAGGGCGAAACCGGTCGTGGGCTGTCGAAGAGTTTTCAGCAACCATGTGAGTAGTTTACTTTATGAAAATATACTGCGATATCCCGAATATCGTGCCAAATGAAACATGAGGCAGCCTGTGTGTAGCACATTCAGTTGAAGAATACCATAAACGAGAGATTCAGTTGCGTATCGCGTGAAGACCAAATTGATTTGCAAATGAGTGTATTCCTCGAAAACAGTACAATTTGGGTTCAAGTAGAACACGAGAACTCGGGGAGTGCGCCTGCGTGTTGAGTCTCAAGAAGGGTTGTCGAGGCGTTTTCAGAAACCTTATGATTAGTGTGTAGTGTGTAAAAACAGAGAAGTTGCATCTCCGTTTCGAGATGATGGAACTCAGTTCTTGTTCATAGCTGGCTAAAGCGCTAGACCGAATCGTTGACTTCTTGAAACTGTTTCATGAGTAAATTAACAGGATTTGGACAAAGTCGATATCCTGGTAGAGATATTGGCTTGTGTGTAGACGTTATTAAGACCTTTGAGTTGTAAAACCTCTTGGCGCCCCGTTGATATGCAACCCGAAGGAAGCAAAAGAGCTGCCAGACTACCCAAGCCTGGGCAGGGGAAGCCGAGATTCGAACAACGGACCTTCTGGTCAGTAAGTTCGCGCTCTAACCACTTGAGCCATCTCGTCCCCTGAGGACGTTATTAGGCTGGGTTTGCTCGTAATAAATTTCACAGAATGTCCAGTGGAGCTCCTGGAGGCAAAATAATCCGGTCTACGTTCCAGCCAGCCAGCGCGGTTCAAAGACGCGCGCGAAACGAGACGCACATAACCTGCTAGGGTAGGAGCAGATGAAGAATCCGCACCTCTTTTTGATTATGATCGATAACAGCTCCAATTTAGCCCGTTGGTTTCCCATTTAGTCTTCTCGCCCGAATGAGACAATTCCTGGAGAGGTGACCGTCTAAAGAACTGGACTGAAGTGCTAGCCGTAATCGAATGATCAAGTTGATGGAGCGTTCGTGCAGCTGACTAGAAAACCGGACTGTTGAACTAACGCTCAAGCTGTGGAATCATTCCATGAGACAGAAACCCCGGTTGTTCAGTTCATTAGGGGGGTGTCGATAGATGTTTTCTAACGAAGCATCGGAGGGCTTTCTTATTTAGAAAGGCTGCGCTTGCCGTGTCAGCTAAACTATACACATCTGGTGAAACTATGAACCAATTCGAAGTTCCTGTCCCCTTAAATTTTCCCGGTTAAAAACAAGACAGAAAGATGGAAATTTCCAAGTTTCAATTTCTCAATTTTTGTAGTAACCGAATAAATAGGATCAAATGTTGAAAAACAATCTAGAAAACACTTCAGTTTCAAAAGTGCGTAAAAAAACAAGTTTGGAGTCAGACTTTGCGCGTAGAAAAGAAACAATGAAAAAACTCTGAGAAGCATATACGTGGGGGATTGGTTCAAAACCGTTCGGTTCTATACAATTTCTGCACGACAACGTTATAAAAACTGGTAATTGCAGTAGAACACTCTTTGGGGATGGGGGACTGGAATGTCTGATTTGAACAAAGGCTGCCAGTTCTTACGGCGTCTCATCGGACGGGATAAGTGCTGATCTTGAAGAGGCAACGAGGAGTATTGATATGAAGATGGGAGTGGGGGACAGCGACTACGACACCGCTGTTGATTTGTTTGCTCTGAGGATGGTAGAGGAACTCGGAAGTGACGCAATTCCCGTGGTGTTCTGTGTAAGAACGGCAGAAAAGTGGATTAGGACTAACTACTTCGGTGTAGGTCCGATATCTTTTGTGGCCCACCGCCCCCATGTGCGGAGCCCATATGGGAAATACGCCAACATAAAGGCTCGAAAGAATTCAGATGTGTCGAACGATACTTCGAGAATGTAAATGTTGTACAAACAAGCAGCTCTATCAACCCTAAACGCATGCCGCCTTGTACAAATTTATTGTTCTTCTCTCTACTACCTCACTCACCTTTTCTGTATTACCATGTTATAGAAAAAAGTAAGATTGATTAAAAGGTTTCGCATTCATCGACAACCAATCTAAGTACCCCGTACCCGAAATGCTGTTCGCTAAGCCGAGGAACCGTGCCCCTAATCGCAGAGAGAGATTACCTGAAAACTACTTTAATACGCCTCGTCATCCGTCTGTGGGCGGATACACGCTGTGCGGCGGGATCCATTGGTCGACACATAGAATGATAACCGATCTTTTCAGACTGATCAGTGGAACAAGGTTGCGGAACCGTAACCGCTACCTTACAAACCAATTCCGACTGAAAACCTACTGCTGTTCACCCGGGTCAGTAAAAATAAGACATTTCAGGGGTGTATCAGGATACCGAGGATAGGCAAAAGACAGGAGAACCACAAAAGTTGCCTGCAACCAGAAGCCAGGTCCTTTCTACAACGCGTACTTGCCCCACAACTGATAGTGCATGGGGCACGGTGCTGCGGGAAGCTGGAATTCTCTCTCCTGCATGTAACCAGCCAACCACATCAAATATGCCTTAACCTTCCGCATATCCATGGCGATCCAATAAATTACACGACGTAGGTGAGTCTTTGATAGGACAAACAAGGCGGAAGACTAATATCGAACAGTCGCAATACAATGGACAGGGCGAAAAACAACAGTAAAGTACTACGAGACTAATCAACCACCGACTGAATGAATAAACTAAAAATGTGACCAGATCAGCCTCTGGTGCGCGGAAAACAGAAACTCGTAGGGCCATTTACTCGCATCCCTGGGATTGAATATTTGACAACAAGGGGATAAATTCCTTCACCAGAATGGTTAATTGTTCATCCGATCTCCGTCCATCATCAGGGTGCCCTTATTGTATCGGTGGACCTGTTCTACGCTGAGTAGTAATATTGCAATGATGAACAGTTTGGAACATATCGACCGGTGGGTATATTGGGTCAGGGGCATTCGTTTCCCGACCTGAGGACTTCTTCGGGTTTAGTATACGTTGCACATTACGTGCCCAGGTGGTGGAATTTTTCTGTTGCAAGAACGAGGAATTTCACTGATCAGTCCCAAAGAGGACAAATATCTTGCGTTGCGAACACACACATAGAGTTGATATGAAAGACGAACAAGACTGGAAAGCTAGTGGACAAAGTTAACGAAATAAGCGGGGATGAAACGAATAAACATTTAATGTTCTGTTGGCTGATGCTTCCAAGTCAGCTACCCCCCCCCCCCCGGAACCCCA
>NW_008752114.1:192128-203104 GCF_000715545.1 Opisthorchis viverrini
AAGTCAGTCCTTCAGATGGTTGAGAACTACTGTTTTGCACACTCCAGACAGTCGTATCAATCAGACGGCTTCATACCTCCTGAAAAATAAATGATAAACGTGACGAAAAGGTTGCCTTATTCTCCACCTGAAGAATGTCAGTAAACTTACCGGAGACAAGGTACTGTGTTCATTAGTTGGGGAGTGAGATATGCGTCTCCGTTTCAACTCCGTCTGTGGAGACTCGCCAGACCCGGAGGCAGATTCAAGCAATGAGGGAAGATAATTGGGCAGTGTCGAGACAGTTGGGGAATCACCGAATGATAGCGGAGACTGCACGACGGATGCGTTGCTTGCAGTGGATGCGATCACACCTGGCATGGTGGTGTGAGGATTTGATTGTATTCTATTCTTTCGCAGGTAGATCACCGGCAATCCGGCCAGTCGAGCGGCTTCGCCAAACAAACTACCCAGTTTGTTCTTGCCCCACGGGCGCTCGGTGAACCAATCCATCACAGCAGACGAGCTTCCTTGTCTGATGGACGCATTAGCGAGCTCCTGTCGTGTGAGCGGCTGCAAGAATGATGAGAAGATAGGGAGCTCAAAAATCGAATCGGTCGTGCGTGGTACGACTGCCGGACAACCCGAAGGAAGCACGGAGCGTGCCAGCGAAAAACGAAGGCCACATTCGGACTATTTACCTTACGACCAACATCAAAAGCTTATCGAAAATTGTTTTTCACCTTGAATACACCGCAGTATATCAGGCTGATTCTGCGTTTGGCACAGAGCAGCTACACTACTCAGTGTAAGAGAGTAGATTCATCAACTGGGATCTAATGGGCAGCTAGCACGCCCCCCCTCCACGGGTTTTCTACCATACGTCTAGCCAGCTTGGATCACGACCATTAAGCCCAAACTTTGAATGCATCGAGGTCCTCTACGGCTTGGAGTAGTTCCACATCAAACTTAGGGTTGCTAGGTTACAGCCGTCTACAAAGTTACGAAATCTGAAAACACATCAGCAGCAGCCTGTCCGTTTGTTATCACATTTGCCCGTGTGTAGTTCGTCAGGCCTCGGACATGTATCCAGTACAATCGAATGAGCTGAAAACAAAGCGAGGAGTCGACTCGCCGAGAAGGAGTAAGACCAGTCCCCATTCCGACTACAACCCATATGCTTGAGGTCATTTAATTTGCGGTGACCGATTATTCACGCGTCAAGTGATGACCTGAAGTGCTTGCAATAAAGTAATCAATAGTTAGACAGTGCCACTCCCAAAAAATGAAAGATTGCCATCTCGCGTGATAGAAAGTGAAGCCCTGTGCAGATATCTTGCAGAAAGATTTCCAAGAATCGCTCGGTCAGCCTAAACTCCCCTAAACACCAAACTATGCTAGGGGAGAGTGTAGCAGACAACGTAACGTGGGAAAATTAAAAAGGAATAACAATTAAAACGGCCGAACCTGAAGATAGAACTTTGCGTGGAGATATCGGCATGATACAGGCCGATGGTCTCGTAACGCCTTGAAGATCGCCACGGGACATGGGCAGCGAACAGGGAGTGGTTCATTGTCGAGAGGCGCCAGTTCCTCACTAACTCCCAACTTGTACGAACTGTCCGGTCCAGCAGCCAGATAGTAGGACTTGTTAGTAACAGGGTTGACAAAATAAAGGAACTCCGTCAAGCCATCGGCCGTTTTCCCCAATTGAAAATCGCCCCACCGAAGGTTTCCGTGCTCTGAACGGTTTTCAACTTCGAAGGCGACTGAGTTGATAAACCAAGCGCAGAAGTTCAATAGGAAAGGTTGATTGGCGCTGAGAATGCCTCGGCGGAAAAGCTTTTCCACGTATGATGGAAAGTCACCGCACTGAAACGCGCGGGCCGAATTGATTGCCTGAAATACAAGGGAGGTCATGAAAAGAACTTCATTATTAAGCGAAGGTTTAATCGTAAAACTAACCTACGAATGGATCAACTTCCAACATTTCGGTGCAATGCTGAACAAACTTGAATGTACAGAGATCTTACACAGAGAACAGTCAGGTCACACAAGTAAAGCGATTACCGATTGACGTTCGGCGTCAGCTGTTGGGTAGTATAAAAGGGATCTCAAGTTTCCTAAAGAAAACCGGGCAGACGCGAAGATATCGATCAGTGTTCCCTTACTAGTCAGGAGGGATTCCTCAGGGTCATCATGATTATCAGCTCTAAGAACCCGTACTTGTCTTAAAGTGGTCCCAGCTGCCACAATATCATCCTTCGGTGATTTGGGGAGGTGGGGTAGGTGGCTGCGCATTGGAGGCGGGAGCTGATAAATTGGTGCGTAAATACAGCACTGTCAATAGACCTTTGGGTGGGGAGTTGGGAGGGGAGCCATGCGTTGAAGGCAATGGCTAGTATGCACGAGAGACACTGTGGGCGCGATTGGGCCATGTCTGATAATGTGTCTAAACATTGATGTGTCCCTTTGTAACGTACTACTCATAAGGTTGCTGACAACTCTTCGACAGCCCACGACCGGTTTCGCCATTCTCGGGGCTCATCAGGTAGGCGCAGTCCCCGAGTTTCCGTCAACCTTATGTTCTAATTGAAACCAAATTGCACGAAATTAGCGAATATACACTCATTTGCAAACTAATTTGGTTTTTTCGAGAGACTCACCTGGAACCCAGCCGGATCTCTCGTTTGTGATGTTCTCAGGCAACTGAATGTGCTGCACCAGGCCGCCTCATGTTTCAGTCGCTACGATGTTCGAGATATCGCGATACACGTATATCTTTGTAATGTACTACTCATACGGTTGCTGAAAATCTTGATGATAGTCGATAGTCATCAATCTCCGATATCTTGGAGGATCACACCCGCAAAAACCCAAACCCACAAGAGCTCTCGTCCTTACCGAGGTTCAGGGGGTGGCGTAGACGGACCGGTCACGTGACATACTGACCAGTCAACACAGTCAGCAAATTTGATTATCTAAGGTAGGACTCTTATTCTGGCCACTTGACGCCTCATTTGAAGGAGTGAAGAGCTTGTATTAGCATTGAAAAACGTAGTACCGCGTAACCAGTTGTGTGCAAACGTCCGTGGGCTGAATTCCATCGGGGTTGCGTTGACACGAGTGGAAAAAAGTCGACAGGCGAACGACAACGAACAAGTAATCTAAGAGAGCGTAGTACGAATGTGCACAATAATGGGCACATTTAGATAGTAGAAACTGAAAAGCACAGGTGCTGAATTGCCTGGGTTCTAGGGTCTAGATCGGATAACCAGTGACGTGAAAGATAACTGGGTCATCGTGGATAAGCAGCTGTGATCACGTGACATGGAGATGGTGAGTGGAAAAAGAGAAACAACGGATAGCGCGGATGAGGGAGCAGAGCTAGTCCTCATGGACAAGGGAAGTGTGCAAACAAACAGGCTTGTTCAAATCAAGCCACCTAGACAATCGGTTTATCACGCCAACTGTCGCACACTAATCGTCGAAGGTTGTCAAAGAGTTTCCAACAATCTTATGAGTAGTGTTTTACGTCTAGCCAGCAAAGCATTGCGATATATTGGTTATCGTACCAAGTGAAACATGAGGCGGCCTGGTGCTGCACATTCAGTTGAATTGGATCAGCACAAACGAGAGATTCAGCTAAGTTCCAGGTGGGTCTCTCGCAAAACCAAATTTGTTCGCAAATGAGTGTATTTCGCTAGAGTTCGCTTCATTGAGGAACCTCGATATATTGCAAAACACACATTATGCGTCCAACGTCGGATGGTTTTCGGAAATCGGGTTTAATAGCCTTTCCAACCTGAATCCAGTCGGTCAACCAATCAAATCATAGCCTAAGTGGGAACCTTGAAGAACAGAGTGTGTCTGGTTCCGGCAACCAGCTAGACAATACCTAAAACATATCTGTCTACTTCTCTGGACATTTGAAATTAGTAAATTGGAAAAGTTCACGGTCGTGGGCGAAAGACCATGGAAAAAACACCCGGACTACACAGGAGAGATTAAAAGCGATCGAACGCGTGTCAGATTCGTGCTTCAAAAAAGGCTAGTGCGAGCGGGATAGATCGAAGCAGCGACATGAAAATGTGCATATCTGTCTCCCGTCAAAACAAAATTCTTGTGCAAATTAGAGTATTTGTTGAGATCCGCCCAATCTAGTTTCAGGCACAACATGAGGTTAAGGAAAGCTAGGGGACTGTGCCTACCTGATGAGCTCCGAGAAGGTCGAATCTGGTCATGGGCTGTCGAAGGATTTTCAACAGCCTTATGAGTAGTGTGTTACATCTAGACAACTAATAGGCACAACCACTAACCCATCGCTACGCATTACTACGCTCCCCAATAACGAACTGATGATGTCACCTCGATTGGTGATGATACGTTTGCAATCAAATTGCCCGGTTCAGCGAACAAGCCAACGATCATCTACGCTACCTGAGCTACCGACGTTCTCCTCCACAGAAAAGTCGATTCACAGCAGATGCTTCCACATCCCATCTCGAAAGATAAGCATGAAAAATGTCATCGAACAGAAATCGAGACTGTACATTGGTGCTAATGAGAGAATCAACTGGATCTCCCCTGGAACCCAGCTGAATCTCTCGTTCATGAAGTTTTTAAGTAACTAAACGTGGTGCACCAGGCCACCTCAGGTTTCAGTTGGTACGATATTCGAGACATCACAATACATGTACATTCGTAATGCACTACTCATAAGGTTGCTGAAAATTCTTCCACAGCCCACGACCGGTTTCGCCCTTCTTGGGGCTCATCAGGTACGCACAGCCCCAGAGTTTCCCTCAACCTTCTGTTCAACTTGAAACCGAATTGCACGAAACTAGTGAAATACATTCATTTACATTGGTGGGAACTCGAAGACTGTGCCTATCTGATGAGCCCCAAAGAAGGGCGAAACCGGTAGTGGGTTGTCGATAGATGTTCCGCCAAGACTACCACGATTAACAAGAAATTCATGAAACATAACTCAGTTGTCGAATAACGGTTTGGAAAGACACGCGTGTGGTCATGGGAACTGATGGAGAAGAGCTTAAAGTGCACCAAGCGATGCAGTTCACCGCCAAGATCGCATTCACGGTTAGTTTGTCCAAGCACCCTTTACTCAGTTCATGAGTCTCGTTTGAGCAATCGTCCTCCTGTCATGGCGCGATCATTCTGGTGAGTCGACAACAAACGGGGGGAGGAATGGACTCGAGCTTCGCTCTTATTAGAGCTCATCAGCAGTGCGTAGTTTTAATCGTACCAGGGTTCTAACTCCACACATCTGATACACGGGGCGAGGGTGTCACCACCACTAAGCCAGTGCCATTGGACAATAAAAATTCAGGTGTACCCAATTGGAGTCATGTGAGTATGTATTCTACATATCCTGTAACCACCGACAACCAAAAAAAGGAACATATAAAGGCCGATCTCCTCCTAAACCATAGTGGAGCAGTGTATGATGGATTACCCTGAAAAAAGTTATTAGGACCGCAAACAAGGATCAAAAGCAACGAATGAACAATTCACAAACTCACTTCCTGTAAGGTCCGCAGATTATCCGGGGAAGGTTCGGGGATGGGAAGGCTGTACGTCAGTTCGGACACGATCGGTAGATAAGCACAAGTTCGCGTAGCCGTGCCAGAGGCTCGTCCAACTGGCTTGTCAGATGAAGCACCTTTTTTGGCTAAGGCAACTTTGGAAACGGGTATTTCATCGCTAGACATAAGAGTGGACGTTGACTCTGCTGGGATAGGTTGCCTTTCCGAATGAATCACCACTGAGGATACCGAAGATTGTGTGGAAGGCGAGTTTGCTACGCGAGATGCGGTCGATGAGATTGGGAACACTCGTGAACGGAACCGGTCCGAGGTAGCCGAAAAAGAAGTAACCTCGGGTAGACACGGCATTCCAATATTTGCTATCCTGTGTTGGCCGTAATTGCTAAGGAGCTCTCCAGCAGTCGCCTCATCTGGATCGGGGTCCTCATAGACTTGATCATAAAACTATGATAGATGAAAGACACAACAACCATTCAATATAGATGACAGATAACGACTAGTGGTGGAAAATTTCGCACGAGCGCCTGCGCTCGATGATACCTCAAGTTTCCGTGTGAGCCTTTACGTCCACAAGTTCGTGTGACACAGATCGCCTTAGCAAAGAAAGAAAAAAATCCTACCCAAATATCCTAGATTGGGTGTATCGAATACTCTTTGCCCCCTGTTCACACAGGGGTGTCGGAACCACTGAAGCATACGTAACACTAAGTAAACAAATGTTGGCCTGCCAATCGACGTGTCCCAGATTAGGCGCACAGGTACCGCTGGTGGTCTTATCGTGCCCACCTTTGGGTCTCTACTTGATACCCAACACTAACCTTTGGCTTCATACACCTGATTGCGTGCACGTAGCTGCCATGTCACTGGAAGAAAGCAGGCAAGGGTGAGAGTCTATCAGGCTGCCCAAGCAGCAGTCAAAATGCAGAAATTTGGTTCGAACCTTCTAGTCAGCAAATTCGGGCTTTAACGACTGAGCTATTTCGGTTTGCGTGCGACAGCGGTCACGTGTTGGTACAGAACTTCGACAAGCGGGGTAGGTCAGACCGAGGTACTTGGGCGTTCGATCAAAGGCAAATTGCACACGCAGTAGCCTCCGTATCCGAGCAAGCACTGTCTTTCGGGATCGATTGCTTTGTCGTTTCCGTGAGCAACTTCAAGAGACCGCGCTCGAATTACCTGTTCGAAGTAATTTTTCGCTAGTCGGTCAAAACGTTGTACATAGTTATTTACAAAATATGTTGTCGCTACAATGAGCATATCGTCAGGTATCTGTTTAACCTATAGGAAACTACTCATAAGGTTGCTGAAAACTCTTTCACATCCCACGACCGATTTCGCCGTTCCACTTCGGACTCATCATGTAGGCGCAATCCCCGAGTTTCCCTCCAGTCAACCTGGAACCCGAATCACACGAAATCCGACAAATACATTTGGTTTGCACGGGAGACTCCCCTGAGTCCAATCTGGTCTCGATTGAATCTCCCGTTCAGACCAATTATTATGAGTAGCCCATTAAATTTCCACTAACCTATTGTGGTAGCCAGCTTCCCAACAACCGAAGTGCTAATTCAAGGGCGTACACTATTCGTCAGGAAGGTCAGATTCCTGGAAACGGTCCCAGAATGCCCGGAACCTACTGAGACCCTCAAACCCCACCAAAGGCGCAGTAGGGGAGCCGTCAAGCAACTGGGCCAGAAAAGCCAGTTGCCGATTAGATGCTCAAACAGTCAATCAACTGAGCAACGGTCGACGACGAGAAGTGTTCAGGCATGCAACAGAAGAACGGCCAATGATTCTGACTGTTCAGATATTTCGTAGAAGGACAGCCCACGACGATGGGCGTTCACCCAACGCCGATCGGACAGCCTGCATTAAGCTAAGCAGTGACCTTTAAATAGCACGATGCGCTTCGTAATTTGTTTCACTTGCTTGTTCGCAATAACGCTGTAGAGTTTCTCGTTGGTGAGTCTTTTCCCGACACTTGGGTATTGGAGAGGGGGGAGCGGTTAGTTACAACCTGCGTCTAACAGGAATACAAACATTTTGATCATCAGACTAGGAATACGATTTCATCAAATGAGTGAATTTGTGCAGAATTCGTCCTGTAGGTGAAGCCGATCTATTCTGAAAAGCCTAGAAGCACAGTACAGCTGTTTCATCCTTATTGGGAATCATCAGCAGTCCGCATCTCACGAAACTCCGGAGAGTCTCGAACCCGAAGTTTGAACACTTAGCCGTTCGGCCACGAGCGGTTAATCACGTGTAATTAACTCGCACTGACACAGGATAGAGCGTCGCTCAGCTTTCACTCACGGGATCAACATCACGCGGTCACGCGTGTTGACTGGCTCCTCGAGCAATTACTTCTCAGATGGAAGTTTCACTCATTGGGTGAAGTTTATTGTTCCACTGAGCTACTTATAGATTGTTAGTAGTGTAGGGAGATTTCGTGAGATGCACACTGCTGATAATTCCCAATAAGGAAAAAACAGTTGTACATTGCTTCTCGGCCTTTCAGCATAGATCGGCTTCACTTACAGGACGAAATCTCCAAAAAATCTAGCGAAGAAGTCACTCTCTTAGAAAAGAGCTGCTTCACACCAAAGCCACTCAGACATACAACCGCCATACTGAAAGCTAAACGAGGCTCCTGTGGTTCGTATTCCCCAAACTGAGTCCTATTCAATACCAATAATGGACAACCGTTGTTGGAACAGCTTGCCTCATTGATACCATTGTACGGTGAACGAGCGAGAACCAGTTGACAAGTAGAACGTTCCGAATTACATTGCTGGTCTAACAGTTGTGCGCTGACGTGAGATTCAGAGAACCTCTGTTCACATCACTTCCGGTTGAACAGTAGTTCTGTTATCCTGGTTTATCGATGAAGCACTGGAGTCGAGTTTCGCTCCAGTTAGAGCTCACCAGCAGTGCGCATTCTTGGGGTTGAACCGCAGACATCTGACATACGAGGTGATCTTGCTAC
Source organism: Opisthorchis viverrini (assembly GCF_000715545.1). NCBI lineage: Eukaryota > Metazoa > Platyhelminthes > Trematoda > Opisthorchiida > Opisthorchiidae > Opisthorchis > Opisthorchis viverrini. The sequence goes on from NW_008752114.1 coordinate 200,661, forward strand.
CCCACCAGCGCATGCTGGGCTTACATAACCTATCGCATCAGAGCGGGCGAATGTGCTCACCCGTGAACCGTATGATTGATTCGCCCAAAGACTCGGACGATGATCAAATAATTGTTCTGATTGGCCATTCCTCTCAGGACTTTCCAGACGCGGGACTTCTTTTGCTTGCCGGAGGAAGTGTTCTAGTTCAGTGAAATAATCTCCTCCAGGGGAAGTCACCGAATGTTGCGTGAATGTTTACTGAAGGAAATATCGTCTCTGCTGACTGGTTGGCATGAACGTAGAAACCAGCTCGACTAGAGAGAAACTCGTAATTCGGAGTTAAAATGGTACCCGAGCTCCGTCGCAGAGACTCCACACTCCAGGAGGTTAGTCAGCCACCACTTGCTTGCGATTCTTCTGCAGAGACCACCCCTTCGAAGTAGTCCTTCCCTCTCGTGAACGCTGTCCTCCTAGTAGGACGTTGTAAAGTATTGAAAACATCCAGTGAACTGCCAGCCACACGGTGACATACTCGGAAGTGTAAATTTACACTTCCCAAAAGTGTTTTGAATAACTTTTCATGAAGGAAACTACTCACAAGGTTGCTGAAAACTCTTTGACAGCCCACGACCGGTTTCGCCCTTCTTGGGGCTCATCAGGTAGGCGCAATCCCCGAGTTTCCATCAACCTTATGATCTACTTGAATAACCTTTACTAGGCGTATGGATAAACATGAGGCGCCTCGGTTTGTAAAGCCTGTGTTCAGAAATCCTGTAGACAAACCCTCACACAGTCTTCATTTGAGGAGACCTTCTTTAATGTTTCCTTTCCACTCAAATGAAAAATCTGATGTCCACTAATGCATGCACATACGTGGTTTACGATGAACCTTATGTCTGGCATCACTTCTCCTCGTTGCGAAAAGCCTAGTGTCCTTAGGGAGAGGGCGTTGCATTTCCCAAGGGGCCTTCAAAATGGATTCACAAGTGTGGGTTAAAGACTTCTCGCTCGCAAAGTATCGGACATCACATCGCTTCCGTACTATATTTTCACTACAGCTAATATACAGAAAAGCAAGCAACAGATGTGGAAGGATGTGCAACAGAACGTTCCATCCGAATACGTGCCACCAATAGTTTTCCCCGCCAGGCGAAGTGATCTGGCATGGAAATGCACGTGTGAAGACCAGCAGTAATTGGAAGACAAACAGTGCTCAATACTGTCCAAGACGTAGTTAGCGCTGGCCCAGTCACGATTTGCACACCAGGCACGAGATTTCTGTCCTACAGGATCAAGTGTGAGTCGGTGGTAAGAATGAACATTCTAGCATGCATCAACGGGGCCGTACGTTCGTAGCGAGCTCAAAGTGGAGAGCACATATAAGTCACGAACTGTGGTTTCAAAAGCAGCTTTCCGTGAACACAAATTTGACTAAAAGCTAACAAGTCCTCAGAGTGAGTAGCATTTGACTGCCGGGTATTTGTCCAGTCGACCCCCTCCCCCCCAAATGGTGGTGGCCTAAGGTCATTCACGGTGTGAGATTCCTACGATTCAAGCAAGCAGACATTTCCCCATGAATGTCGTCACCAACTTTGCCCCCCAAACATTGTTAGCTATCATTTCATCCCCCATGGGACTAATTTCTGTTCTGTATTCTATCGTCCAATTTCCAAGGTAGCATAAAACTCAACAATGCATCATTCGATAGCGTGTTCGCTCACATGCCCGCACTAAGGTTTCTACTTTGGTCGGGAAACAGTTTTGTTAACCATCCCGGCTAGTTTGATGAGACCCTCTCTTTCTCTCTAGTCTTCAGTGTACGCGAGGTTTGCATGAGTAAACCCGTGAATCCAGGCTCGACTATGGGGCAGGTGGTTGCTGATGATGGAATGGGAGAAGGGGATAAGGAGTGGCAACTGCTGTCAGCCACTTGTTCAGCCCACAAACCACGCTTCGGAATACAGCGGTTCCAGCTGCTACAACTCCGCTCGTCGAGGATAAGGGAATGAGAGACAGGCGATGACCGAATCTTGTAGCCACCCTTTCGCCACATACGTGACTGTACACGTCACCGTCACTCGCCAGATCACGAGATCTGTCTTTTTTTTTTCTTACACTCACAAATCACGCCACACATTCGTGACTTACTTGACTACACAGCTCACAGTCAAGCCAAGACTCGGCTTCTTTCTCTACACGTAGAAATCACGACACACAAGGGTGACTCATCTGACATCGACTGTCTACCGTCTGATAAGGTAGCAACAAGTCATGTGCTGACGTCCACACACACACAAACGTTCCTACATATGGGATAACAGCACAGCAACACAACTCAACAGAGCTACGCAAGTCGCCCAGCTTGGAGCAGAGCCACTCAGGACTTTACGGCGCTTCACTCACGGATAGTCAGGGAATACGTGTGGCTGCCACAACAGCGAAGAAGACACGAAACCTGCATC
>NW_008752114.1:203134-213496 GCF_000715545.1 Opisthorchis viverrini
AAAACGATAAGTCCCTTGTTCGCCTATATATCTGTTGTAATAATTTTACTCAACAAGCAGACATTGTTAGTGCTCTACGTTTTCTCGTTCATACAACTAGTTTTCGGGTTCTAGTAGAGCATTAATGTCAAGTGGCTCTGTTTGTCCCGTGTAGCACGGGTAGAAAGCTACGCAGTGAAGACGATACAACAGCGCCATTGGCTGTCTAACACAGACATTAATATCGAACTCACTAACCACTGGTTTGTCTCGTCCCGATCTGGGGAGACGGTAGCTAACAACGCGAGTGAGTTGACTGGTACAGGTCTTCGTGCTGCATTGCCAAGTCATGGATTGACTTTCCCTGGAACGTCCCCAACCTATACCGGACGAGCGGGGGGGAGGATAGGGCAAACGGTCCGCCTGCGACAACCGTAGGGCTGATGATATGAGAAGACGCCCTGACGCATGTAGCCAGTGCGAGAAAATGCGGTGATTTCAGACAGGCACAGAAGGACTATTAGTATAGCGAATGAAACAATGGGGGGAAAACTTCGCGGATGTGACGGAAGGTGAGTGGCTGCTCACTTGTGGTTTAATATCTTCCGATGACGTCACTTGAGAAGCATGGGATAAGTTGAACACGCGTCCATCCGGGGTGATGGCCTGGATGACTATTGGGGGAGGGGGAGGATCGTACATATTCCCCGTCGGTGATATCTGCTCCGGTTTGAAACGTTGCTCTGCGTATTCCGACGGTAACGTCACATTTCTGGCTTGTAGTACGGTTTGCGTGCACACGGGCAAGTTCAATGGACGTAGGGTACTGGATGAAACAAGCGATCCCAAACGGTCGGGGAAGGTTACCACTTCAGTTTTTCCCCCGTTGGGTTGACTGTTCACGGGGGATGTTATGTGCAGACAGTCCACTGTAGAAGTAGCTATTACCGGGTTCTCTTGCTTTATAGGCTGCGAATAAGGGACCGGCTGCACTTGACTGTCCCCACCAACGAGGAACGAAGGTTGCAAAGTAGATGCAGATCTTGTATCCTCGTTGGATGTGGACAACAAAACCAACCTGACAGGTGCAGTCCCCATTGTACAGGTGTTGAGGTTGGTCTGAGGCTGGGTCAAGTACGCCACAGTCTGACCAGTTCTAGGAGTGATACCCGCCTGCAAAACAAAAAAAAACAGTTTGCAGTCCACTGTAGAAGTAGCTATTACCGGGTTCTCTTGCTTTATAGGCTGCGAATAAGGGACCGGCTGCACTTGACTGTCCCCACCAACGAGGAACGAAGGTTGCAAAGTAGATGCAGATCTTGTATCCTCGTTGGATGTGGACAACAAAACCAACCTGACAGGTGCAGTCCCCATTGTACAGGTGTTGAGGTTGGTCTGAGGCTGGGTCAAGTACGCCACAGTCTGACCAGTTCTAGGAGTGATACCCGCCTGCAAAACAAAAAACAAACAGTTTGTAGAGACCAGGAAACCGGATTCAAGGCCCTTGTGCAAGATCGGGAGCAAACACTGAGAAGACAGTTCAATCTATCGCTTATACATTACAGAACGCACCCTGGATGTGAGGTGAATGGACTTACTAGGTTGTTTGCTTTGACCAGCTGACCTTCAACCGAGGCCAGAATAGTTTGTTGCTGAGCTGGATGTAGTACCGGTTCTTTCTGGTAACGCTGCACTGTTTGGTTTGTCAAGCTTCTGTCAACACATACAGCCAGACCAGGGCCGGACAACACTGCCGCATTTCCGTTGGCGGTGGGTAGCAAGAACACGCGATTTGTACAGGGCTGTTGTTGTTGTTGTTGCTGTTGTATGGCCGCAAGTTGGGTAGACTTTCCGTCCGGCGAACTGAGTAGGACTAAGCCAGTTGCGGGATAAGATTGGGGGGTAGAGGAGAAGCACGAAGAAGGATTCCATATCACATTTGAAGTTGCCGTCCCGCCAGCTAGCTGATGCTGCAAATCGCTGGCCGTGAGACGGGTGTTTTGTGGGATTGCTTGTGGCAAACTGCCTCGAGCTAGACCCAACGTGAATTCACGGACGCTGATGGCGTTGTTTGTTTGTGCAGCAACAGTAGTACTTGGTAAAGAAGAGGGTGGCAGTAGGACAGTGCTGTTGGAGCAAGCAGTACTGGTGGAAGTGGTGGGCAGCAGCGAATATGTATTCCAACAGGATCTTGGGGATTCATCTGATGGCGACGGCGGTGGGTCGGCCCTCCTCGCNGAGCAAGCAGTACTGGTGGAAGTGGTGGGCAGCAGCGAATATGTATTCCAACAGGATCTTGGGGATTCATCTGATGGCGACGACGGTGGTTCGACGCTCTTCGCACTCATCTGCTCCATAACAGTGGTCGAATTGAGCCCCAAAATGCATGATAGTTTATTGAGCATGAGCTGACGTCGTTCGTCTAGTTCGTAGGCTAAATCCGACGGCAGTGCAGGCAAGGCCTGGGCTGCTCGTCGAGTGGCCAAAATGCAAGCTTTCCGTGCACTACTGGTAGCTGCCTGGGCGACACGAGGGAGATTGGGCCGCACCACTTTGTCGACAATGTTACGCATTAAAGCACCAATGCGGTTTTTACCCAGCGCGCCTACACTGTACCAAACAATATCGGGCCTGCTGTTCAACATCATTGGATAAGTCTAGAAAGTGGATAAGCGGGAAGACGTTATGAGATCGTGTGCATGAATCAAGAAGAGGAGAACTCAAATGATGTTCTAAACGGAGATAGGAGCTCGGCATAAGGCGTCACCATCACCATTGTCAGCTGTAAGAACCGCGTATTTGTCGTGCAGTAATTGTAGCTGCCACAGTTTCGTTCACCGATAATTCGGGGAGGTGGGGTAGATAGCTGCGTATTGGAGGTGGGAGCTGAAAAATTAGTGCATAAATACAGCACTGTCGGTTGGGGGAATCGCGAAGGAAGCTATGCATTGAAGGCAGTAGTTTGGATGCACGAGCGCCATTGAGAGGGCGACTGGGACATGTCTAACAATGTCTCTAACTCCACTGATGTGGCCCGTCTCTGGGTCCCCATCCAGGAAGACAGCAGGGACCATCGCAACTGAGTTTGCTGGTAATGGCTTTTATACTTTGCTGCCAAGTCATTGTTTGACCGCCTCTGGCTCGTTTGCACCCTTCACGTGGTTGTGCGAAAACAGCCCTTCGAGGAATTCGGTCGACTGGCATACGCAGCACGTGGCCCAGCCAGAGCGACCTGTGCAGTGTGATCAGTTCATCTATCGAGGGCGAGTTATTTCTCTCGAATACCATTCGACGTACTTCAGAATTGCTGATCCGGTGTTTCCACCAGATTCGAGCAATGCTCCGAAGACATCGATGACCGGCCGTTTAGAAAACCCATAATCTGAATCTACACACACCTCTTTCTCACAGGGTGGATGATTTGTCTATGTGGCAGACTTTCCACAGTTTGTATGACGGTGGCGATAAAAGATACCAGTACCGATTAGATGATTTTTTAATCAGTAAAAATACAGTTTGTGGAGGGAACTTGGTGATAACAAGACCTGAGCAATTACAGCTTCCTGAAACAAGTTCACATGTACATACAGGGTTACTCCCCGAATTCATACTCCGTCATCGTATCACTTCAGTCACGCCAGCCGGAACGCTTATCCATGCTTTACAGATGGAACATACTATTTTGGCCATGATGTTTGGCGATGGCAGCTTTGCTTCTTACCCGATTTTCTAACGAATGTAGTAAACAGAACCGTATCGACGTAACACACTACTCACAGGGTTGTTCAAAACTTTATGACAGCCCACGACCGGTTTCGCTTTTCTTGGTGAAGCACATTCAGGACTGTTATAAATTGGAGATTTGGCTGGTTTCGGTGAGGTCTCTAGTCAAAACCAAGTTCTTAAGCAAATGAGGGTATTCGGCGAATTGCGTCCAATGTGAGTCCAATTAGAACATAAGGTTGACTGGATGGAAAATCAGAGGTTGCTTCTACCTGATAAGCCGTAACAGGGGCGAGGGCGGTCATGAGCTGTCGACGCGTTTTCAGCAACTTTACGAGTAGCATGTTGCGTCTAGACAACAATGCACTGTGATATCTCGAATATCATACAGAGTGAAATATGAGGCAGCCTAGTGCAGCCAATTCAGTTGAAGCGGAACATCATAAATGGGAGATCCAGCTGAATTTACTTGAGTCTCCCATCAAAACCAAGTTCGTGTGTAAATGAGAGTATCTGTCGAAAACTGCATCGAGTTTTTAAAAGCAAAAGTAACATTTTCAGCAGGAATACCTTTAGGATGACTCAGTCAAACAAGACCTGTTGGAATATTCACCAGGAGTCAGGCTGCTCTGAAAATCCCACCTTGAAATAAAAATGCACCAGCTTTTCAAGACTGGTCGGCGAGTGCGTTTGCTAATTTTTTTGGGGGGCGACATGGCCCAAATGGTTAGAGCGCGAATTTACTGACCGGAAGGTTCGTGGTTCGAATCCGACCTCCCCCACTCGACTTCCCCTGTCTAGGCTTGGGCAACCTGGCAGTATCCCAGCCCTCGTGCTTCCTTCGGGTGGCATGGCAGCTAGGCACCGAAAGGGGGCTACAGCTGAACGCTTTTTTTACTTTGCTAATTTGAGACACATAAAGCGTCAGAGTACCTTATCCCCGAATCTCAAGGGACGTGTGTATCAGCTACAGTGCCGAGCTGTTTTGTTGTATGACTGTGAGACTTGGCCTATCCGAGCAGCGGAACTGAGACGTCTTTAGGTGTTCGACAATCGTTATCTCAGAACCATAGCTCGTGTGGGTTGGTGTCGGCGATTCCGTAATAAAGCAGTTAGAAAGCGCGTTTTCGGTTGTGCGACGGGTACTTCCATTGAAGAATGTGTCCAGCACCAGAAGCTGCGTTGGTTGGGACATGTGTTGCGTATGCCGAACCATCGTTTGCTGTTTCCCATGCCAAATCCAGAGTGGCTTAAGCAGAGGTGGCCAACCCTTGACTTGGCAGAGAGGTATGAAGGAGATCATGAAACGCTTGGATGCTGTAGGTGCTACTCGCCTTCCAGGATGGGGACCGCATGATCCACACTGCGCCTGGTTGGAGACACTACAAGATATGGCTGCCAACCGATGTCAGTGGCGTTCTTATTGTCAGTTTCTATCCAGATTGCCTGAATGAATGTCTGGAGGCACTAAGTCCCTCCCCCGTCACCTTTACTCTTTTCTTTACAATAAGGCTTTCAAATAAATCATGGTTGTACGTCAGTGAAGTATCGGTGTTGAACAATAATGTCATGCTGTCGATTATGATGATGATGACGGCGAGTGTGCGACCCTCAAGCTGTTGACGAAAATGTCCTGTAGGCGTTCCCTTATGTGCCCAATGGGTGAGTCTTGACCAAGATAAAGAAAACGTCGCATCGCCGAGCTCTACAGGATCCGACCTCATCCGACCTCCGTTTAGATTCCAAATTTCTGACTTGTTAAACAAATATTCAGTCAAGTCAACAATGTTCTGACGAAGTGTAAGGAGATCTGGTAATTGCCAACCAATCTGTGCCGAAAAGATGAGAAGCATAGTACAGTTGTTTCATCCTTATTCGGAATCACCAACAGTGAGAATCTCGCGGACCATCAGAGGGTCTCGGACCTTCCAGCAGCAGCATGACTGGCCCCCACTCAGACGGGACGCAGCAATGACCACCCTTCAAACACAGAAACTACGTCACACTGTTTTGGGAATTTCCTCCTCGACGGAATAGCGTCCGCTTTGGGTTGAAGTGATATTTCTACGTGGAATAACCCCCCGAATACAAGAGCAACTAAAATCCCAAGTTGTTGCACACGACTCTCTTATCAACCATCCCACCGTAAAAGCTTATCGCAAGGCGACAAACTCATAATAAAAGAGGTCATCATTGGCATTTCGTCATTTGATTAGTGAGGGCAAACTGATAAGAAATGCTTCGAACTCTAGCAGCGACTTTATTCCTATCCGGCTCTCCAGTTGTAAACAAGACAAAGCTAGGCAGACAAACTGAGTCCACGTGAAAAATCCACAAGAGCTAGTGAAAAAAAACTGGGCGAAATTGAAGACGGTTGTATTTTGGTCCTCTGTGCCCCCACACCTAAGGTCGTATCAGTAACCTACAAATTGGCAAACTAAAGTAGACAAAATATTAACATAGAACGAATATTGACCACATCAGAGGTCGAAATGGCTCAGTAGTTAAAGGGAGAATTTACTGACCTGAAGGTCCGTAGTCCGAACCCAGCCTCTGTCTCTCGACTTCCCCTGTCTGGGCTTGGACAACCTGGCAGTATCCCAGCTTCCTTCGGGTGGCATGGCAGTTATTCACCGAAAGAGTGCTACAGCCGAACGACATCAGCAAATGGATCCAACAGAGTTTCGAAAATAAGTCACACTACTCATTCACCACTTTTATCGGTGCGTGGCTGTAGCCGAGTTCGAGTGAGAGAGGCTTTCTGAACGTGGATAAACGGATATTTTTTAGAAGCACTACCACACACCTAAAATGTATTATAATCAAGCCATCCATTTGAGAACTAGAAGAGAGGTTGATATCACACAACTCTATGGAGGTTGCGTGACCGCGTGATCATTCCAGTAGGTTATCTATGCGAATGATTTTCCACAAAGGTTCACAGCCTACCGAGGTTATCAGAAATGTGGAAACGTGTCTTTGGCACGTTGAGTTATTGGAACGTCATCATCATCATAAGGGAGAGAGCAAGATCAGAGTTGACACTGATGCCTCACTGCTGTAAAGTGGAGAGAAAATGGTAGATGCATGGATTTGGTGCTAACCTATCGCAAAAATTCTGAGGTGCCTACACTTCCAAGCACGCATTCAGACAATCGGGAAAGAGACTGACAGTACGACTAGCCGCTAGTTCTCGCAGTGTCTCCACCTAAGCGCACCAGGACTCCATCATGGAAGGCACCAATAGCACTTAAATTCTTCGTAGTTTGTACGCGTTCGGCTGAACAGGACGGCGGGGGAGGGAATCGTACAGACTGACAGAGATCGAAGGCAGTAATAATCATAATAATAATCACTCAGCTGTAGCGCCCTTTCGGTGCCTAGCTGCCATGCCACCCGAAAGAAACACGAGGGCTGGGATACTGTCAAGTTGCCCAAGCCTAGAGATGGAAAGTCGAGAGGCAGGGGTCGGGTTCGAAACACGGTCAGTAAATTCGCGCTCTAACCACTTGTCGAGCCATCTCTCCCAGTAGTACGTAAGCAAACTTGATAGTATACTTTCGAGCTAAATAAGAGTCACATTAAGGGTGTTTTTACCTTTAGTAAACCAGCAATCACATCCTACATCCAACAAACGCATTCACTTCCATTTGGGTGCACAGCATGCACTGCTCAACGGCACGGTAAACACAACTGCAGTCGAAACTTGGAACAGATCTCATGAAGAAAAAACATCAAGACAACATATGTTATGCTACAGACGTTGAAGGTGATGCAGTGGAATGGAGCGTGGTGCCCAACTCTTCAAGACAAGTCAGTCATTTGGAACCGCGGTGTACCGCATCTCGTTCGTTCCGAAATACGTTTCAAAAAATGCTCAATCAATGTCCAAACCTACCGATACACGCACGTAGAACCTCCCCAAACAGTCTATCAAGTCCTAACAGTAATTTTCGATTGTGCTGTTGACGGAGCAGTCATTTTTGAAGTGAATAACACAAAAAGTGAAGTTCCTCAAGAGATTAATCTATTCAGGTCTATGCTGTGAGATCGGAAACAATTGACAGTTACTAGTGCTTTATTGATCGACTTGGTTCCATACAATCGATGCAACCAGCACTGTAGTTCATTCCGTTTTATACGAATTGTGACAGACGAGATTGTGCGAAATGAATTCACCCCATGTGTTCAAATCAAACATTGCTAACCTGAAGAGGTTGAACATAAAAGGGCGCCTCCGGACGTAGGGAAGGTCGTTGACGACGCCGAGCAAAAGCCTTGTACAATTCCACGAAATTGGGTCCCGCACGGGCTTGGATGGTAGGCACATCTGTGGTTGTTTCCAGTGGTCGAATTCGCGGGCGATCTGATGCACATTCAGCGGACAAAGCACCGGCAATGGTGATCTCTGCCTCTGCCCAACCCGATGACGGATAAACGCGACGGACACGCAATGAATCCCCACAAGACTCGACCAGGGCACAGGCTCGAAGTGTGGTGAACTCCGGAGGACCAACGTATTCAATCGCTTCGCACAGTTCTCCTGTCATCGGGTCGTGTACATTGGAGACAAGACGCAAATGGCCCCAACACAAACGGACATGATGCATACGGGTTCCTATGCCAAAGTAATGCTGCATCAGCCACCACATGGAAAAAGTGAGAATCCATGGACCACGGTCATCCAGTGCCCGCGCACGCCATAACAATTGTGTGACTAGCCCAACCGGTGGGCGCTGAACCGTGTTCACAACCTGTAGCCGTCGTATCTCATTGTGGACTCTATCAGGAGAATCGATGGACGATGTCTTGGCGGCAGCCAAAACCAGATCCAGAAGATCACGCATTTCAAGTCGAATAGATCGATTCGTCTCACTACCTGATTTATGTGTCTTAATCTGAAGATCCTCGTTGGTGGAAAACAGAGACCGGTCACTGGGGTCTGGATGTAGTGGGTACGATGTAGTGGCCACGGTGTTATTAAACTGGTTTTCTCTCATTGGCTGTGCCTCCGACGTCCTAGTTGCGGCGGAAGTGGAAGAGAGGTTCACGGATGCCAATTGATCGAAGTTTGTGAGCCGGGCTACAAAAACGAGAAAAGATCCATGTCTTGAGCTGCTCACAGTTAAAACTAGTCAGTCAGACCTCTCAATCCATAAAAATGTGGTCAACTGTCTTTACCCACAAACCAGATGGTCGAATTAAAGCCGAAAATTCTACAAACCACCAGAAAAAGAAAACAATGTTACCTGACAATAGAATTACAAACTAGGTGGGGCCGGTTTGTGAACCTCACGCCCGCTATGTTCTAGCTAGATCGATGGTGAGCAAGTGTCGACCGTGCCGCATAAGATTTTACCTTCAATTTTCACCCAGCCATGATCAGCAAAGCAAGAAACAGCTGACCTTAGGTCAGTTCATTGAAACGCGACAATATGTAAATGCGGGTGTTCAACAGTGTCATTGATGGCTACTTCAAGTTTACTGAGGCTCATCAGCGACGTTTAAAACCATTTATTAGTGGATTCTTCATGCGTATAAATATAAACACGTTTATGAGAAATACACTAATTTGCAAATCAATTTGATTTTCACGAGAGACCCAACTGAATCTCTCGTGTCTTCAAAGCGGTATATCTATGAATCTCAAGAGATGTGTGTATCAAACTAAAGTACCAGCTTTCGAGAAATACACTCATTTGTAAATCAATTTGGTTTTCAAGGGAGACTTAATTGAATCTCTCGTTTATGATGTCATCCAACTGAATGTGCTGCACACAGGCCGCCTCATGATTCAGTTGGCACGATATTCGAGATATCGCAGTATAATTTCACACAGGAAACTACTCACAAGGTTGCTGAAAACTCTTCGACGTTTAACCAGAGAGGATACTGTGGACGGAAGAGCTACCAATCGCAGTTCTTCTGACGATCATCACGACACGATGACAAGTGTTGCGGATGGGGGCCGAGATGCCCCAGTGGTCAGAGGGCGAATTTAATGACCGGAAGGTCCATGGTTCGAACCCGACCTCTGCCTCTCAACTTCCTGTGTCTAGGCTTAGGCAACTTCGCAGCATTCCAGCCCTTATGCTTACTTCGGGTGACATGGCAGTTAGGCACCGAAAGGGTGCTACAGCTGAACTTTTTTTAGTTATTGTGGATTCCAGTGCAAACTTGTCTTAGATTTTGGCTAATTCGGCAAGTGTGTGTGTGAGAGAGCATTTCATACTCATTTCTGATAACCCGTCACGACCAGAATGCAAGCACTCAGATGGAAGGCAGATCTATTGACCAATCCGGAATATTCAGTTTTACAGTATCTTCGCGTTGTATGGTTGAATCAAGCGACCAACCAACAGGGAAGGAAAGCCATTTTTAATGCCTCTATCCTGAATGAAGTAGACCGTTACAAGCAAGTGACGACGGATTGACGTAGCGTCCACTCAGAGTCGACTCTTCATCAAATGGGCCTCAAAGTCTGAGACAGCCCGTGATAGCATCCCTTCCTAAAATCCGAGTACAGAACACATCAGCCGATGAAGGTACTCATTCCAATTTTTCATTCTCCATGTCATGAATAATGTTCGGAATCACCTGCGATCGACTGTCGTACGCAGAGGACGAGGGGAATTTAATGTCCGTAAAAAAAACGACCTG
>NW_008752114.1:213559-273515 GCF_000715545.1 Opisthorchis viverrini
TTTCTCAAGACTCTCCATCCACAGTGCAGTCAGACAAAGTTTGTTACGTAAAGTTGAACCCGGTCACTGTTCGTCATTTGTTGCTTAGCTTGCTAGTTGTTTTTGTCAGCGGTAGGAGAAAACTCAGGAGAGGATCTACCTATTCCCATCTAGAATGGCTGCTACCATCGAAGCTATCCTTTGCGAGACCTTCGGAGAGACATTTAACTCACGTCTCTGGCTGAAAAAATCGCTCAGCTGTAACACCATTTCGGTACCCAGCTTTCACGCTAGCCGAAGGAAGCACAAGGGCTGGGATACTGTCAGGCTGCCCAAGCCTAGATAAGGGAAGTCAAGAGGCAGAGGTCGGATTCGAACCATGGACCTTTCGGTCAGTAAATTCGCGCCCTAACCACTTGGGCCATCTCGCCCCCTGGCCGAATGTCACAAGAAAAAATATATTAAACCTGAATCCTCCAAAAAGACGCGAATAGTCCAAATTCGAATACTTACAAATGTCGATGACGTTTTCATCCATAGGCACAGATGAAGAGATCAGTCCCAATGTTTCCGGAGAGTTTGCAATCGTATGAGACTGCGATGAGTGGGTACCGGAAACCGATGGGAGTAAAACAATGGTGGGTGGCAAATGGGAAGCGGAACTGCCGACCACATCCGAGGCACTTCGAACGAGAATATCGGTCGGACGATTTGCTGGACGTGAAAAAGTAACAAAAGGTTCAGGTGACTCGAAACGCATTTGAAAGTATGTAAACAAGTGGAAGTCATGCGTTGGATGGAATACATTATTTCAAAGCCACACAAATCGGAGATCGAGATAACGCAGGTATCAATGTTTAGAATCGTGTTCCAAGGACAAGATCACCCATATCTAGGTGATATGATGACTCTCAATTTGTACGACAAATGCATATCAAAAGTGTGTCACGATCGATTGATCTGATGTGAGGGTGAGGGAACCACAAGAATCATATGGTGGTAAAACTACAATTCACAAATGTACGGCACCGTCAACCTCGAGCGTTCTTCGCGAGACGGCGTGCAAAACCAACAACATTTGTGAGGATACAAGAGCAGATTCAACACCGCAGCATCATGACATCCAGCGTAGCAAGTGCAAACAAACGGGGCAAACATGCAGGGTGTCTCACATCGCACGCTAGCCATGTGAAGGGAGAAACAGCTCTGATGCTGCCATGATGACTAGCACAGTAAATCGATCCTAAAACGTGCTAGAACCGTAGATTCCAGATCCTAGGGATTGTCCCGACAAACGTGTGTGAATTTAGCCAGTCAAGCCCACCGCTTTTCTGTCACGAAGAGACTGGACCTTACCGTGGTGTGACGGTTTGCGCACCTCAGTGATCCACTGAACTATACTGAGGAGTGTCCGCACAACACTCACAGAGTCTCTCATACCAAGTTGGTCAATGGTTAGAGGTCTGACGAACACAGTATCCTGGCCCTCCAGGTTGGGGGTTGGAAGATGTGGCGACTTGTTCCGTAGAAACGGTAATGCATTTGCATTTCCCTCCAAACACCGCTGCCTTATGGTAAGGCTTTTGAGCCAAGAACTTTGGTTGAGAACCCTAATCGTCCTCCTATCTAGGTGTGGGCGCCCTGGCAGTATCCCAGCCCTCGTACAACCTACAGCAGTGCAGCATCGGTGTTGAACACTGATGTCATGCTGTCGATGATGGTGATACCCATGTGAAGCCTACGTACCACCCACCCCTTCCCCCGCATTAAGCAGACAAAGGTGCCATGGTCGACCTTTTCTGGATCAGAACATTGGTACTTCACCGCCGTACTGTTATGTCAGTTTAAGTGAACAATTCCTTAGGCTAGAAGAAAGTAGGGTGGAAACGGGAGTCGAGACATCTGAAGTGCCTACACCTTCAACACTCAATCAGACCACCCGAATAGAAAGTGACAACAAGAGCGCCACTGACATCGATAAGACATCAATCATACCGTTCATTGTCTCCAGCCAAGTACAAGGAGGGTCAAGTGGACCCCATCCTGGAAGGTGAGCAGCACAAACGGCACCCGAACTTTTCGTAACATCCTTCAATCCCTCTGTCGACATCCAGGTTTCCGCCACTCCGAACAAGGCACGGAAAACACAACTCGTTTGGGTAGGCTCTAACTGAATATTGATCGCACTGATGAGCGAACATTAGGGTCTCGAGATGTCGGGACGAATCCAGACATGTGTGGAGGACGACGCGTCCCTAAGGTGAATATCGGTCCCACACGTTCCGGATAGCAGGTGCGTTGGCGGGGCTTACCAAACAACCCTTAGTAGCATGTGACCAGCGGAGTGCGTCGTGAAGTTGTTCACGACAAGAACGTCACCATTGGCTGTACAGAGTGACCATATTTGGCCTTTCGGTCATCCCATATATCTAAGCAGAAGCTCTGTATATTGCCTGACAATGCAGCCGTGTCCCGGGTTCTCTGTCTTCTCCTTATCGCGTGGTCTGGCGGGCTCAGTTCAGGCGTAACCAAAAGACGGCCACCCACGATACAACACAAGATGATGAAACTGTGGAACAACGGTTGATGAAAGTGGGAGACTCACTGTTACCGTCACACGGTGGATGGTGTGCAGCTATCGCCTGAGTACTGTGTATGGAAAAATTGTGGACTGCTACTCCATTGACACTGCCGTCTTTCCGATCGTGGTTGGTGTGAAGTTTGGGAGTATTGCGGGCGGTCCTGTAAGAGAAGATATCCCAGAAAGTCAGAAAAGGTTGGACACCTTTAAATACTTCAAGTGTGGAGACCATTATACATGAGTAGGAAGGACAGACTGCAAGAACCTCCAGAGTGCAAGGCGGAATCGGATTGGGTGAGGTCGAAAGGACGACACTAAGCAATTTTTTGCTATATTTCTCATTCACGTTTGATTAGACAAAAGCTAAAGGGGGAAGGTTTTATAGGCCTTCGATGAGTTTACCTCGGCCAGCAAACGACCGTCCGAACTACTTAAAGCAATGTTTGTGGAATAAGCTTCCGCCGAAAATTAAGGCCACCTCCGTCCAGCCCGATAGTGTTTGCCTTGGAATCGATACCCAGTAGAATATTAACTCCTGAGGAAAATAAATTCATTTGTCCTGAAGGCACAAATATCATCCAACCAGGTGTCAGGAGGCAGCGTTTATCTCCAAATGCAAATGTGGCTAGGGGTTTGAAAATTGGCTTTTTCTCTGGCGGGCGTTTAATTTCCGAACCGCTCAGCCTCCGTTCATCGCAAACACAAACTGTTCCTCACAAAGACCATACAAGCTGATCACGTGAAAACCCTTAACTCTGAGTTCTGTAGGTGTGTAACGCACAGTTGGATCAAGTTGCGTAGGCGGACTATAGCAGACCGATTCTATCACACAAATCGGCTCACATACCTGATATTCTGTGGCACAGTCCGCCTTCCTAATAAGAATCTCTATCCAAGCAATACTGTTCATCAATGGAATGCATATGAAGGTAGAGTACACCGTATCTGAGCACATACACACACACCTTGCCGCGATACGACCTCAAACGTTCTGTTGGCGAACATGACGCGGAATCACATTAAAACCTGAGTTGGGACAATCAATGAAGGGCAAACTTGGCAGCGCTTCAAGTCCGTAATTTGAACACGCCCGTCGTATCTGACCTCAAAAGGTTTCAAAAGATGGCCAGAAACGTAAACGAACCCTTATATATTCAAGTTTTCAAGGACGAGATGGCCGAAGTGGTTAGAGAGTGAATTTACTGACCGGAAGGCCCGTGGTTCGAACCCGATCTCTGCCTCTCGACTTCCTCTGTCCAAGTTTGGGCAACCTGGCAGTATCCCAGTCCTCATGTACCCTTCGGGTGGCATGGCAGTTAGGCAGCGAAAGGGTGCTACAACTGAACGAAGTTTTCAAGAAAGCGTGCAAACGACCTACATGCGCATGTCAATGAAGAAGTCTGTGTGCACCTTTTGTCGAGTAGTGTAAGTCTGTGAGTTCATAGGTGATGAGCCAGCCCGAAGCGGAAATGTGAAGCCTGTTGTGAGCTATCGACGAGTTTTCAGCAACCTTATGAGTAGTGTATTACGTCTATAGAACTTAGTTTTGGTATGCGCTTTTGGGAAATGTTCAGGAAGCGGTCATCTGTGTGGAACTTGCAAAAACTCTTTTGTGTATGGTGAACCTTGGTAAGAAGACCACTAATCTACTTCACTAGCTCCGGTGTCTTCTATTTGAAAACAGAAGGCAGGTCGAAAGGTTTGCCTGTCCCATTCACAAGGAACTGTCCACCCCCTCGGTTCACGCCTTTTTTTCTCAGACATCTACGGCTTCATCTTGGGAGCACACGATTGAGACTTTGGGTCAATCTACCCCGTGCTTGAAAACATGTCATTGAAACAGAGCAGAATCTAACAGTTCTACGCACTTGTGTTCAATCCCGATTATGCTCAAAAACACACTGTTCCCTCTGTTCGGAGACTAACTCTCATTTCAATATGACCACATAGTTGAACGGACAGATTGTTTTCCCCTGTCGGATACGGCCGAGTTCGCTTGTCATTACTTAAAAGCGAAGTGAAACGAAAGGTACGAACTTCCGGAAAACAACTATTGTATGCAAGTTTCCTTGATCGATCAAGACGTCTACTTCCATTTGTTTGAGGGAGACAGCCTAAGCTGACTGCTAGGCGAGCATATGGTTGATGGGATATTTACTTGGAAATTTCAAAAGGTTTTGATGCTAATTTGGATCATCCAAACGGGTGTCTAGCACCACCGAGAATGGGGAAATTTATCCTAAATAAGACCACAACCACTGAGAGGTTAGCAGACTAGCAACTAGAATGGCACTGTTCAACAAGACTAACCGTGTTTGTGTTTTCGGTTTCTCTTTGGCCGAACAAATTCGGAGTAAAAGCTGATGGATGGGAGAGTCTGGATTGGTCGACTGGTTCACAATTCTTTCCGCACACGATTCCATTTCTTGGCGCAGCGGCTCCTGATCGCTCGATTGTTTACACATCTTGACAAGCTCACCAAGTCGGGCACCAACCTCTCCACCAGCAGGAGTCAATACTGCCGCTGCCAGAGCATCGCAGAAACGGGACAGATTGATCTGGCGCACGATTGGGACGCCCACATTTTGCAGCGCCAAATTCAACATTGCACCAATCTTGTTTTTTCCCAGCCCGTTTGTTGTGTACCAAATGATATCGTTGTCCGTGCCCATCAGTGGGGTGTTCATACTTGCATGACGCTCGGGTTGTAGATACAAAGGGCAAGAAGGAAAGTTCACAGTAAAAGGTCGGTGAGCGCGAAATCGTTGAAACAACCAGACTGGACAACGATCTGGTTTGTCTGGTTGTTCGGGAACCACAATGTTTGGTTCGGAAGACCGAAAAGAGTTTGGACTTTCGGAGCTTGGAGCCTGGTTATCAACTAGTGGACGCACGGTGCTTGAGTTGACGAAGGGCAGGGAAGAGGAGCATAGGTATTTTTATGGGGTTGATTAGCAAACAGAAAAAAGACTGCACGATAGTAGGGAAAATGAATGGTAGTTCCGTCCAACTGTTAAACCCTTTCAGTAGCTCAGTTGGTATTCACAGTCAGGTAAGTTTCAAATGACTGTGCATTGGGTTTCGCCATGAATCTAGCGCATCAGCTGGGTGCAGTGACACCTGCCTCGTGAGGGTGAAATCTGCAGCATCTGCTGATACACAAAAAAGCTGATCACATGGGCTATACTCTCACAAAATGTACAAAGTCCTCCATAAGTGCAACCCTAAGGCGAACACGAGGTTTCGCACACGTTTTTGTAATATAGTGCCTTTTAAACTGCTTGTACAATGCCCTCTCACTTGTGAGGAAACGTCTTCGATGGTTGGTATGTAGACTCGTTGATGAGAAATATCTTCGTGGATAGGAAGAGAATAGTAATAACGGCTTCAGATGCTTCCCGTAACTGGTCTACCGAGTACTAGCTTATATACAGGTCAGTGTGGCTTTAACAATCTATTTTCTGCACTGCTCAATTGACACCATAGGAGGATGGAATGGACACGAGTTTCGGTCTAACTGGAGTTTACCAGCTCAGTCGATACCGTGATTTGGACTCCAATCTAACACACGGGACAAATGTGTGGCCACTGTCCCAGCAGCGCACGCTGAAAGCAGCCGAGTAAATCAGTCGAGCAGAGTTCGTGTCATCTTGTTACCTAGTGTGGACCGAGATGTAGTCCAAATTTCAGTTCAGTATCACCTGTCTCCTCTTGGTGTGGACTGAGCAAGATGTCTGAAATGGGACAACTCGAACAAATAACAGTAAATCCTACAGCTGACCGCAAGAGACCATGGTCTAACTACGCAAAGGAAACTGTAAACGAGGAAATAAAGAAACAGGGGCTTACAGCAAACATTTTTGGGACCGAATATTTTAAAAACCGTTTCTGAACTCAGTTATTTTTCTCATCTTCAGTTTGAGCGAAGAGCGCGAATTCCCTAGAATGTGATTCGGGAAGCTGCTCATATTGTGAATTGATTGTGCTTCATGAAATCCGCTCCCGTTTCTTGCAGAAACGCAAGAGTTGAGACACCAGTCCCATGGTTAGAATTCCCCCATCGGAAAATATACAACCTCGCAGTATTTCGGCCTTCGTGCTTCCTTGAAATTAGTATGGCATCTGCTACACACCAAAAGAGTGCTACAGCTGCACCATTTCTCAAGATGGCTGCTTCACGATCCCATCTAGGTGAATCGGTACACAGATCTGAGTGTTCTAGTCGGGACCATCACACATGCGTTTAGTCGGATTGTTATGCATTACAGCTGCGCCAGAAGAACCTACAAGCACTGCCTGTGTCTGAACCTTTCAGCACGGAAATGTACAAAATCTCCTCGCTACTGACGAACACTTGTGAGTAGTTGGGTTAATTGGCGGATTTGTCAGTCGACCAGCGCAGTGCAACCCTCAGTGAATTAGGGGTGGGGCCAGTTCGCTGGAAGTTCAACGGAATTCGATTACCACATTATATAATGACTGATTATTCTGAATCCTTGCCCAGTAATATCGGAAACAACACACAAGTTTCTAAGTGTAGATCTCATCGCTTCACCAAGCATGGACATCCCACCACAGTCCAATTACAGCAGTTCTCGAAAAGGCAACCTCCTGGAGGAAATAATTTTCGGTGAGTCAAAAAACTCCCCTACCAAATATCACTCCAGACTCCAGGTAGACTAATGCATGTGAAATGGGTGCAACCACTGCCTCAGTTGGTGACAGCTATATCCCTCGCAAAGTTCATCATCATCGCATTATCATTGAGCTGGATGCGTAACTTCTGTACGGATTCGACACATTTTTTTCATTGCGTGAAACCGCACTGGCAGTCTGTTGTAGCGTGTCCTTTAAATTATCCAGTCACCAATCTGCACTACAACACCATAGCGATCCATGCTCGGAACAAATTCTCCTATGTGGGGCACTCCAACTGAACGTGCAAACAAAGGATGACCTAAGGTTCAGTTGGGTCGCTATTGCAGACAACATAGGCTGTATCAGCAGATGAAGATAAAAAGTAGTTGATATTGCGGAGGATGGACAGACCTCGTTGTTTGGAGTGAGCTATTTAGAAGGGTGTCTTCTCACGGACTGTCACGTATTTGTCATGTCCAATCGTTCGACCATCTGGTGAAAGGAAAAACATGAAGCCTACCGGAGTCTCTCTCGACATGCAATGACCTTTCGACAGGCAATGGAACGAGAGACCCCGAGGAGCATTGCCTATTGTGAGGGGTACTGTAAAACTGATTATCACTGGAGCACTAAGTCTACCTGATCAGTCCTAAACAGAAGGAAAACGTTGGCAGACCATCGACTAGTTTTTATAAACCTTATAAGCAGTATCTCGTACAAATACGACACCTCATGATTTTGGACACAAACTATTTGGCAATCAAGGCCAAATGATCTGAAAACGGGGTAATTCAAAAAGTCGACTGGGGTTCCTTTAGAGTGACGACGTAAAACCTTCGAAACTACAAAGAAAATTCAAAAGGCGGGCACAAGAAAACGCATACCGAAAAAACTGCAGTTGCTTCTGGCCCGTCACTGGGTCTGTTCCTATGTCCACGTTACCGTAAACCAGCTTGGCATGTTCGGTGCGGCAGCCAACGCCGAAATGGCGGGATATGATGAACCACATAGACAGTAGCAAGGGTTGCGGCCCGGTGGCTCCCAGCTCTCCGAATGACCATAGTCGCTCGATCAAAGTTCGTTCAAACAGTGGTCGAAGAATGGGCCGCCAATTAGCAAAGAATGAGGTCAAGGTGCCCAAAGAAGAACCTAGAGAAATTAATGCCAGAGTATTGGTTGCTTTCGTGTCCTGTGTTCCTAGACTTCTTGGGACCCCATCAGTCTTGGATTTTGAGTTTTCAGAAGCACCGTGGTCAACTTGAACCTTTTCAACTGTATGATCCATATCCTTGACAAAAGCGAAACTGTTACTTGCACCAGGAAAAAAACTGTCTGATCGAAGGTTCAGGTGCGATTCCAGTTCGTCTGTTGACTCCATACTTGAGGTTATTGAACTGATTGGTGGTGGGTGATTAGTGCCTACGTCGGAACATGAGACAGTTTCCGTATCACAATTAGTGCTGGCAGCGTTGAAGCGATTCGCATCGGCAATAGCTTCCATAGCTGCGGAAAGAGCCTCATCCAGAAGACTCGCCGTACCAGTACCATCTCCAACACTGTCATCGGAACTTCGGGCATGTGACGAATATTGGTGGATATCTCTATTGCCACAGTCATCTTCCTGAATGAGATCGCCATCGCCAGAAATCGGAGTCATATATCCCGGAGCTTCGATGCTTTCCGCAGTTGCTGCTTCAGCGTCCGTTCGGGGGAGGGGGCAGTGCTTTACTAGGCTGTTCATTGCATCTGGAATGGATAGAACACAGTGGGTGGTGTAGTGCAGGTGGTTACTACAAACGTCTGCAATCCAACTGCCAAGCCGAACAAATCGTGCTTTACTAGGCTGTTCATTGCATCTGGAATGGATAGAACACAGTGGGTGGTGTAGTGCAGGTGGTTACTACAAACGTCTGCAATCCAACTGCCAAGCTCAGCGAACAAATCAACAACCAAGCAGCGAACCCGAGCGACCTACACTCCACAACATTGGCAGATAGAATAATCAATCAAGTACAACTTTGAAGGGCATCTTCATCAACCGTATTACGCCTGGCACTCTCTATGGGTGTTCTGATAGAACATGTGGTTAAAAAACGATTGTGGTACCGCTGTAGGGTAATGTGTGAGACTGAGTAAACTTTCTTAAGGTTATGGTAATTCCTCGGAATTTCGCGTCATTTCTTGACCACCTGCTTTCCATTCCTCCTTTAAGCTTCTTCTAAATTACTGAATGATCACAGACGGTAGGGGAGTTAAATTTCTCATGGCGTGAAACGTCGAGCATTTATGACCCTGATACATGTATGAAGGCATCATTAAATTACTAATCTCAAGGTATTGTAACACTGAGTGTACTGCAGGCGACAGCTCTGAACGCTGTAGTGTGAATGGAGTGGTGATGGTGTGCCGGTCGAAGACGCATGCCTAGAAGACGATTTTCATTTACATCAATCTCGTTAAGACAGTCCTGTTCCTCCACTGGCATGATTATTCTAGCAAGTCCTCACCAAAGAGGGGATGTACTAGACTCGAGTTTCGCTCCTATTCGAACTCACCAGCCGAGAGTACGGGATTTGAACACCGGACGTCTGATATGTTCGGCCGGCGTGTTACCACTACCTTGCCAGTGTACGCTGGACACACCCGTATTATCACGCCAATAGAACATGCCCTCCGCTGGATGCACTCATACTTCCCATTGATGATACAGTTTGCTCAGTGTTGCCTTATAGTGCTCTGACATATTGTGGTTGTGTGAATTAATGGTTTACATCGGATTACAATGGGGTAGTATCAATCCGTTCATTTCCGGTGGAGTGACGACTCAGATGTACAAATGTTGCGCACAGACAAGGGATAGTTTTTTTCTCGGTCATGATACTCATGCTGTCAGATGAAACAAATACACGTCCGGTTGGGGAACCGATGGATCTGTTCCCCCTAAGTCTGGATGCGATCACTTTAAACGGTCAAATATCACTTCGATGGGACCGATGTGTCACGGGCCGGTTAAGGAGCCAATGAAGACATGGCCTGAATGATCAGCCAATCAGGATCGAGTATTTCGGGAGCGGTACTTCTCGCACCTCATAAAGATTCTAGCGTGACTTTGTGGAAACATCCGTGATGACCTTATAAAGACTGTCGTAATAATTTTCCCTTGTCTCCATAAAAGACTGTCTCAAGTTACTGGGCCTTTCAATTCACCTAGTGGGCGGAAGAGAAAACCAAGGAATGAAATAAAAGTCGTACTACCATCTGCAGAACACAACACCATATCCGCAGGATTTTCACAGTTAACTGTTGAACAGTTTATTTGCCCAAATTCCGTCTGCCAAATAAACACCTCATGGCACTGGAGTTCGGCTGCCAGTTCATCAGCTCTGAAACGAACTAACCTGTAAATCTGGCTCTACATGCCGGTCAACACGAAATCTAGCTAAATCATCAATGACGAAAGGTGAGAGAGGACAGCCCTATCGGACACCACTGGATGTGGTGAACTCAGGAGAGAGCTTCCCGCAGCAAACGAAGAACAACAAAGGATCGCTTTCCATTAACAAGACGGGCAAATGGGCTTCTCACTGAAGGCTATAAAGTCTCCACAGATAACAATTCACAATTCTTCAGTTTGGCTCGGAAAGATGCTCAAAAGATCTAGAGCTTAGTACATCAGCAAGCACGACAAAGGTAAGCGAAGAAAAGCGACCATAGGGTAAGTACGACTGGCTATGCCTAAAAAAAAACAATTTGCAGAGCTTGCAATTGGAGAGGCCACAAACACTCGGTTGCCCCTATGTACACATAATTTATTATGCTTCATATATCAATAGTTATTCCTAAAGCCGAATCACTGACGGGTTACTTTCATCAGTGTCGCCAACTAGGCTGCCACCATGCGTCGCTTGTGCCAGGGTGACTGGGTTAGTGTTCGGTGATTCAGACCAGTCCTGAAACTTACAGCTAAGCATATGCGATGGGTTTTCACAAATAGTCGATTCATTTGTGGTAGGCTCGATTCTGTATCCTATACGGAACTGAACTGGACTGCATGTTCGAGTCAGGGGCACTTTGTTTCCCAACATTTTCTCTCATTAAAAGCCGAAACGTATAGCATACGTAGGGGGTTGTCAGCGCTACGAAAAAATAAGCCAAAAGTGTTTTTCTCAACAAGAAAAACTGCAGTTCGTGTTTGAACGACTGGATTCGAGTCCTGGATTAATTAAGTTTGGTGAGCTCGATACCATGAGCGCATCACCAGTTTAGAACTCTATGGGCTCGTTCGAATGAATTGCTATCTTCCGGAATTAAATTTCATCAAGTCCAATTGATAATATAATGATTGTTCAGCTGTGACATTCTTTTGGTGTCTGCTGCAATGCTAGCTGAAGAGAAGACGAGGGCTGAGATACTGCCAGATTGCCCAAGCCTAGACAGCAGTTGAGATGCGGAGGTCGGGTTCGAACCACGGACGTTCTTGTCAGTAATTTCATGCCTTCACCACTAAGAGATCTCGAGCTAAAGTCAAACTGAACAGACAGGAATAGCTGGTATACTGTTTTAAGAGCTCCACTGTTGAGAATATTACTGATGCCGTTAAAAGCTGGCTAGTAGCTGTTGTCCACGACCAATCGGGTCAATGCAGAATTAAATATCGGATTTGATCCTGAACAAAGCCTCGCATCAGCAAACGGTTTGTTGAAATTGGAAAGATACTTATGTGGTTCAGTCGTGCTTGCCTACATTGCAGACATCCGTTCTGAGTCCACGCATCGTTTCGTTGGGCAGATTTGTTCCAGTTGCACGAAGTAATCAGGGAAAACACACCAGTTTTCGCTTATTTTCTACCAAGTTATGCCACCTCATCCGATTTGTGAAATGTGGATAAGCAAACGTGAATGAGTTTATAGGTTACATTTTTGAAAAAAAAAACTTAAAAATACACCACGAAAAGGGCACTTCATCCAGTAGGATGCCAGTTTTAGCCTAATTAATGCCATTGAATTGCAATTGAGGAGTGATTAAAAGCAAATATCAGATTTAAAAAATTGCTCTCCTAATTCAGTTTCACCTCATTGCTTAGTTGTGATATTTAGATTGTACTCAAAAATCAATGTTGATGGGAACTAGGCAGTATGTCTTTCAGTAGATGTTGAATATCACCAGAAAGTCGCTATCCCCAGATCTTCCGTTCATGGGTTCTCAAGTACTTATTTGCTCAATAATGTGCAGAAATACTGGCAGCTTGGCTGCATTCATTGGTAACTGATCAGGTGATTATTGGTTTGTTCGCCAAGTTTGGAGGTTTCGTCACCATCCGAGGAAACATCTTCAGTGAGTGGATGTTGCTTAGCTATCCACATTGACACATATCGATTTAACTGTTTGGAATCAAANATGACTGCTGGTAAGAATCTTGTCGACGTCGTATTCACCTTTCAAGATGAGGGCTAAGTGCAAAGTCAGTTGAATAAACTGATCGCCATAATACCATCTTTTGGTATGCGCCTTACATCTTCAAAGCGCAAATAATAATAATAATAATAATAATCATTCAGTTTTAACACCCTTTCGACGCATAGCTACCATTCCAAGCACGAAGGTTGAGGTGTTGTCAGGTTGCCCAAGACGCGAAAGGACCAGTCGAGACGCCGAGGCTTGGCTCGAACGAAGAATTCTCGGTCAGTATGTCTGCGACTGAAACACTGAGCAATATCGAGCTCATATTACAAGGTAAAACCACAAAAGTCCACCTGATTGCACAAGTGAGTTAGCCTCATTTGGTAAAAGTAGGAATTTGACTCAGGTTACTGTCACACGGTCGTTCAGCTGTAGCACCCTTTCGGTGCTTAACTGCCATGCCACCAAAAGGAAGCACGAGGGCTGGAATACTGCCAGGTTGTCCAAGCCTAGACAGGGGAAGTCGAGAGGTAGACGTCGGGTTCGAACCACGGATCTTCCGGTCAGTAAATTCGCGCTCTAACCATTTGGGCCATCTCGCCCCCTGTCACACGGTCTTCAACTGATATGTGTACAGTTTAAACACTTTTGAACTGCACACACCTTTGTACCTCGAGAGGAATCTTCCGTGCGAGTACTCGGCAGGTATAACGAACTCATTTGCGAGTGTATGTCGACCGGACTTTATAAGTGCGTTTTTTCCGTGGATATTGTGTATAATGTACGTAAAATACCTTGATTTTAATAGTCTAATTGGAATTGCCCGTTATTGTGGTGTTAATTCAAAAACAGCCTTTTATTTACTTGTTCTAGTGCTCAGAACCCAAATACTATGGGGTCATATTGATATTATATGCAACTAGTTGCGTATCGCTCATCATGTGACCTTACAGATGTAGGTGGGATTCGAATTCAGACAGGCTGAAGGACAAAAAGATGTTAAACCAGTCCGAAATCACATGCACTTGATTGCAACAACCAGATCCTGATTGTATCTGGTAGCACGTGATTTGGGTGTGACCCGATCATGTCGCTTTATTTTGGTCTCAACTTGAATGGGTGCAAGCCTCCTGATTACGATCATCAACGACCAGGTAATAATGCATCGCATACACGAGCAGTTCATTGATACTACGTTGAAATGAAGTGCACAGAGTCTAAAGATAGTGGAAAGACAAGCAAGTAGTGTAGGAAACCGTTCAACGGCTCATCAGTTCTTAGGAAAACGCACGACTATGATAAGCGACAGACAGACTCGAGTGCTTTCGCGGCTTACATCTTTTCTTTCCAATTTTTCATATATATATGGCTTTTTATGATCAACGCTATTGCTGCCTTTGACGTGAACGAAAAAGAATAACGATGTCATTGCAGCCGATAGACAATAATAAAGAAAGGGACCGTAAAAAGAGTGTAAATTCCTGCTAAGAACCAGATTCGGAGTGTAAGGTGTCTCGCGAGGAGACATTTCGATCACGACCCGAACGTAAGATTACGGTATATTCGGGAAAGGCCATTTCACGCGCGTGAGAAAACTACAAAACCGTCCAGCTGTGGCACCCTTTCGGTGCCTAACTGCCATGCCACCAGAATGAAGCACGAGGACTGCGATACTACCAGGTCGCCCAAGCATAGACAGGGGAAGTCGAGAGGCAGAGGTCGAGTTCGAACGAGTGCATTAAACTGAAATGGAGACACATGAATAGCAACTTTCTGATAAGTACAAGTGACCTTATCGCGATAGGTCTGTAATATCGAGGCTTGACAGCATTTGGACGAGTTAGTAATGCCACAGTTTTGAGTGAAATTCGGCAGTTGTCAACATCATTTAATTAACTCAGGACACGTCATTTACTGTGACAGTGAACTAAGATGAATGATGCATCTAAGGGTCATCTCTGTTAAAGTTCCATCCGCGAATAGCAGATAGGTCTGGATGTTCACGCGTACTGGTCCAATTACCCCCAACCCCTACAAACACACACACACACAGGACTGCATGCCTTGAACCCGAGTCATCTAATACTACAAATCGTTCAGCTGCACCACCATTTCGCTGCCTAGCTGCCATGCCACACGGAGGAGGCACGAGGGCTGGCATACTGCCAAGTTGCCCAAGCCTAGACAGGGGAAGTCGAGAGTGTCATGAATATTCTTTGTGCTCACATTATCGTTTCGTATTAACCATGCCTTCGCCTTTATTTTCAGCTTATGTACGTCTATTCTTAGACAAGCAAAGCGCTATTCTTTCTACGCCATCCATTCTTGTTCTCGCGCTCAATCAGAATCGATATTCTATTCGTAACAATTTACTTGTCTAAGAATACCATGGAACCGTTGCTGCGACCCAAGTGTTTCGACGCAGATCCTAATTCTCCAGACGCAACAACGCGTTGGAATCATTGGTTCCGAACCTTCCAAACGTTTCTGGGCACTGTCGAATCGCCCAATCTAAATAAACTCGAAACTCTGATCCATTTTGTGGATGCACCTGTATACGTTTATATCGCTGACTGTCCAGATTACGAATCAGCTATCAGTGCACTTGAAAAGTTGTACGTTCGTCCAAAGAATATAATTTATGCTCGCCATCTTCTACAAACTTGCAAACAAGACACCAGTCAAGATGTTGATCAGTTTGTTCAGAGGCTTAAATCCTTGGCCAAAAATTGTGATTTCAAGGCGGTGTCCGCCATTGACCATCAAAACGAAAGTGTACGCGATGCTCTAATCAACGGACTTCAGTCTACTACCATCAGAGAACGACTTCTAGCTCAAAACGAACTCACTCTCGATGAAGCTCATGAATTGGCCAGGTCATTAGAATTGGCCCACAAACAAGCTCAGTCATACTCACATAACCAGGCGATATCATTTTCTGCGGCTGCAGCACCTTTACAGACATCTACAGTTATCCCTTCACACTCAAACTCCCCTGATTCTACACCCTATCTCTCGTCAATCAGTTCTCAGATATGTTACTTTTGTGGTCGTTCCAGACATCCACGGTCAAAGTGCCCCGCAAGAGAAGCAGTTTGTAAATCATGTGGCAAAACAGGCCATTTTCAGCGTGTTTGTCGATCCAAATCTGTAAAGTGTCACTCAAATTGCACAACGGATTCGGCCTTATCTTCCCTGTTGACTGCTGCGGCCCCGAACTGCTTGTCTCGCACGGTGACCAGCATAAAGGTGAACGGGATATCGCTTCAGGCCCTCATAGACACAGGAAGTTCGAGCAGTTACATATCTCCTTTGGTGGTTGGTAAACATGGCTGGAAGGTATATGCTAACAATTCTGTGATTACCATGGCATCTACCTCTCTGACGTGTTCAACTAGAGGCTACTGCTACGCATCCATCGATTACAGGGGCACCGTTTACAAAAAGATCAAACTATTGGTATTACCCAATCTATGTGCTGACCTGCTGCTAGGCCATGACTTCCTTGGTCTACATAACAAAGTTGAAATCACATTCGGTGGGGACCGAGGTCCATTCACCCTCTGCGGTCTACCTGCTGCTGCGGTCGAGTCACCTCCTCTTTTTGCTAACCTCTCACCCGACTGCAAGCCTGTTGCTACAAAATCGCGACGTTATAATCCGGACGATGAACAATTTATCCGCTGTGAAGTTAATCGACTATTGGATGAAGGTATAATCGAACCTTCGAGTTCTCCATGGAGGGCTCAAGTACTGGTCACGAAAAATTCAAACCACAAAAGACGCATGGTAGTGGACTACAGTCAAACCATTAATCGGTTCACATACCTAGACGCGTATCCGTTACCGCGACTGGATAAAATGATCGAAGAAATTTCCCGTCATACTGTCTTTAGCACCTTAGACCTATTGAGTGCTTACCATCAAGTTCCAATCAGTGAGCAAGATAAACCGTATACGGCTTTTGAAGCATGCGGAGAGCTGTTTCAGTTCCGTCGTATTCCTTTCGGTGTAACCAACGGAGTAGCATGTTTTCAACGTACTATTGACCAAATAATCAAGTCTGAGAACCTAAGTAGCACCTACGCTTACATCGACAACGTCACTATTTGTGGGACTACCCAAAGTGAGCATGACCAGAACCTCAAATCTTTCTTTGAAGTAATAAGAAAATATGGAATTACCCTTAACTGTAAGAAAAGCATCATAGCAGCCAAACAAATACGCCTTCTGGGCTACGAAGTCTCTAAAGGAATTATCAAACCAGATCCTGAACGAATGAAACCTATTCGTGAACTCCCTCATCCACATGACGCTAAATCCCAACAACGTGTTGTTGGTATGTTTGCTTATTATTCGCAATGGATACCATGCTTCTCTGACAAAATCAGTGTGCTTGTCAGAAATAAGACTTTCCCCTTACCGGAGCGTGTGCAACAGTCTTTCAAAAATTTAAAGAAGGAGTTAGAGAACGCCATGGTTGTGACAGTCGACTACAACGCACCATTGGTTGTCGAGACTGACGCCTCAGACATAGCCATTGCTGCATCTCTGACTCAGAACGGCCAACCGGTGGCCTTCTTTTCTAGAACACTGACACCGAGCGAAAAGAATCACTCTGCTATTGAGAAGGAGGCATAC
This sequence comes from Opisthorchis viverrini, assembly GCF_000715545.1. Classification (NCBI taxonomy): domain Eukaryota; kingdom Metazoa; phylum Platyhelminthes; class Trematoda; order Opisthorchiida; family Opisthorchiidae; genus Opisthorchis; species Opisthorchis viverrini. The sequence goes on from NW_008752114.1 coordinate 230,799, forward strand.
GCCATCGTTGAATCTATCCGTAAATGGAAGCATTATCTCTTCGGGAAGCACTTCAAGCTTATCACTGACCAGCGGTCAGTTTCCTTTATGTATGGTTCCTCGCAAAAAAGTAAGATAAAAAATGATAAAATTCAGCGATGGAAAATGGAACTTTCCGCTTTTAGCTACGATGTGAGCTACAGACCTGGAAAAGACAATCTGGTTGCTGACACCTTATCGCGTAACCTATGCGCCAATGTGATCGGCAATGATAAATTAAAAGAAATTCACGATTCCTTGTGCCATCCTGGAATCACTCGAATGCACCACTTTGTTCTTTCCAAAAACCTGCCGTTCTCTCTCCAAGATGTCAAGGACATCACCACAAAGTGTACGGTTTGCGCCGCCATCAAACCGCAGTTTTACAAACCACCCCCCGCTACGCTCATCAAAGCGACCCAACCATTTGAACGAATTAGCATCGATTTTAAAGGACCTCTACCTTCTGTTACTCGAAACCGGTATCTCCTTACCATCGTTGACGAGTTTTCTCGTTTTCCGTTTGCCTTTCCCTGCGTAGATACATGTGCGTCTACAGTTATTAAATGTCTGTGTGAGTTATTCTCTTTGTTTGGCATGCCTGCATATGTACATTCGGATCGTGGCTCGTCATTCATATCTGACGAACTGTCCACATTCCTACATGACAGGGGAGTTTGCACCAGCCGAACAACTTCTTATAATCCCCAGGGGAACGGGCAAGTCGAACGCCTCAACGGAACACTCTGGAACGCAATCCAGCTTAGACTCAAGACGAAAGGCCTCCAAATCTGTCACTGGGAGTCGGCTCTACCGGATGCCCTCCACTCTATACGGTCCCTTCTCTGCGTCTCCACGAATGTTACTCCACATGAACGGATATTCCGGTTTGAACGCCGGTCATCCTGTGGTTTATCTATACCGACTTGGCTCACTGTTCCAGGACCTGTTTTACTGAAGAGATTTGACCGTGCCTCAAAGTATGAGCCCGTCGTTGAGGAAGTCGAACTTATAAATTCCAATCCACATTACGCCCGTGTTCGTTTTCCCGGCGGAAAAGAAAGCACTGTATCCGTCCGCCATCTCGCTCCTTGTGGTGATCGCACACATGTCAACGACTTCACGCGTACCTCATCCAATGAAGACAATGGTGTTCATGCACCCCCTATATCTGACTTGCACACGCCTCCGCTCAATAACATTGGAGATGATATCGACCACACTTCAGTCTCACCCCGTGCCCGGGCAATGCACCTGCATCTCCAGACCCTAGCATCTCTGATTTAGCCAGGCTCCAGCAGCGTACACGGCCCTACATTTTAAGAAATCGCCTAATCTAATCACACTCATTATTACTCATTAGGTTTTTACAATCATTCATCCCATACCGGTACCCAATTTATCCCTCTACACACAACGGCCAGGGCAGGGTGAATGTCATGAATATTCTCTGTGCTCACATTATCGTTTCGTATTAACCATGCCTTCGCCTTTATTTTCAGCTTATGTACGTCTATTCTTAGACAAGTAAAGCGCTATTCTTTCTACGCCATTCATTCTTGTTCTCGCGCTCAGTCAGAATCGATATTCTATTCGTAACAGAGAGGCAGAGGTCGGGTCCGAACTACGGGCCTTCCGGTCAGTAAATTCGCGCTCTAACCACTTGAGCCATCTCGCCCCTAATACTACACAATTGTGACCTAGATGGATGACATAGATCAGCAAAGCTTCCTATCTCTCGGACGATGTTGAAGTGGAGGAATACGCACCTTAGCTATGCTAACTCGTAAAACTGGTTCGATGTGCCTTTATGATGCGGATGTATTGGTTTTCCAGCTCAGTGATCGGGACCATCCACATTCTATTCGAGTATGCATATAAGATTGCGAAAAGTAATGCGCGCTGATGACGTAGAGGCGAGAAGAAGCGCTGTGTGGTCACCTGACCTCATCCAAGGGAAACACATATTACATTAGTTTTGCGGCCGCACAGGACTATTGGAGTTTCAGTATAACAACAGATATCGGCAGATGCCTCAGTTCCAAAGAGGTGAAACTAAACGGCACATGGCCCTAAACTCTAAACTTTTATAAGCACCGCACCTCAACGCTCTAAGGTTGCGACCCTACATTTACAGGCCTAATGGCCTGAAAACCCAACAGGTGTCAGGCCCCCTTATCGAATCTTCATGACGAGCATAAAAGTGAGATGAGTCGTGCTGATGTAAGAGACTAGAAACTCCACCTTTTGTGGAGGTGGGCCCAGTCATTGTGGTACCGCTGGTTGATACATTACAGCCTAATAACATGTGTCCTCTGTTAGGTTTTCGGAACGGCGGTAAATGAAAGCTGACAACGTCACATACACTACATATGAACCCCAAGTAAGACTAAACTGACTGGGGAATATTTCTGGTAAAACTAACGCAAGAGGGGCGGACTTTGTGCACATAGAGAAATGCCGTGCCGAATATGCAGCTACGAATGATGCACACACTTAGCCAATTTGTAAAGATGTTTCATAGAACCAAATCGTAAGTAGAGAATTCCAGTGATAATAGTAGTGATGGAACGATGTACAAGTTTAAATATTGTGGCACCAGTCGTTCTGGAATGCATTAGGATGCAATTGGTTCCTTGAAGACCTAATGGCTGGTAGCATTAGAGCTGTTGCGAATTGTGAAAATCGTGAACGTCCATCACGTGGGTCGTATTAGGTCAAATTCGTATACAAAATACGATTAGCGATTCGCTGACAACATCGTTATTTATTTGGTAAAACATGTNGGCTGGTAGCATTAGAGCTGTTGCGAATTGTGAAAATCGTGAACGTCCATCACGTGGGTCGTATTAGGTCAAATTCGTATACAAAATACGATTAGCGATTCGCTGACAACATCGTTATTTATTTGGGTAAAACATGTTAAAGGGATTTCACCATAGGTTCCTGTGGATACACACGCTATCTGTCCATGAAGAGCTTGAGTGAGTGTGATTTGTTGCACCAATCACCCAAACTAGGGAAATTGTGACCAGTTTTTACCATCCTCAGGCAAATGAAGGAATAAAGTCGTCCGACTCATGGCTCGTTTTATGCCGAGGTGGTGTCACACTAGCTTCATCCTCATCGCTTAGAGCTTGATTCGATAAGGGGATTGATTCGTACAGTCCGTGGTCAGGAATGCGGTCAAGCTTGACCATAACGAACATAGTAGATCGAGTTTTTTAAATGTCTTAACATTGCAAGCCAGGGAGGAGCGATCGTTCAGTCAGTCCGCTTTACAGCTATTAATCGTCTGCCGTGCATGCGATTCGCTGATGATTAATCCGCCTATGCACTCCTTACTTGTCATTGTCGAATTGAAGTCCTTGGCTAAAGCATCAAGACAACCGGTGCGATAGAGAAATTCAACATGAGGACCAAAAATTGCCGTTATAATGACGTGCACAAAATTGCGATAGGCGGCCTCGCGGTGGGTGGCGGCAAACGAGGTCATACAGATGTCGACTAAACAAAAATAACTTAAGCCCCACACAGGCAGTGTAACCATACCTAATAAAGGGCAAGCATGAACTGTAGTGTCTTAGGACCCGTTACAGTTGCGTGTTAATTTTTAATAACGAGGAATAGGCGGTCACTTTAGGTTAGCTGGGGAAAGTTGGCAATACTCTCCGTAGAAATTTACCCAAACATTAACAGGCATAAGGCGGACGACATTAGTGAAGCAACATACCGATGGGCAAAGCCACCAGCCCAAGCCAGGCCAACCTCGCAAACCGAGAGCCAGCCGTACACACACAAACTGATAAAAGGCCGACGGCCGGAACACTTACCCTATCACCTTGAGGCATGACGATTCGGCGCTTGGCAGTAGACCACGACGGGCGGTCAGACCTAGCGGCAAGCACGAGGGCGAACGTAGGTCGAGCGGGTCGGCCCAGCAGACTGAGCGAAACAGGACACGGCCTGATTGCATACCCAACGGGTACGCGGTAGGGCCATGTGTATCGACCGCTCATTCCTGGCCAATCGGTTCAAAGCAAAGCAACCTTCACGCTCACTCTTCATTGTGATTGGTTGAAAACAGAAAGGCAGCAGACAAATATGCTCCAGTCATGGACAGGTCTACTTCAGCACAAACACACCTACTCTAGCCTCCATTGGCAAAAGGCTAGACAGGCCTGCGCAGACAAGTCCGGCCTCGGAGACTGAGCGCAAAAGGCACTCAAAGGCTCAGAAGCGTGTGCGTTCACACCAGTCGTCTGGACGGTGCTGCCCTAGCGCGCCTACCCTGGCGGAGAAAGTGCCGAAGCCCACCAGGACATTTGCGTTAGCTGTAAGATGTCCGCAGGCGCCTGCAGCTTATGCTGCCGCGACAAATGCAACACCGCATCCTTGAAGGCTTCCAACACTGGAATGAGCTGCTCAGCCGACTCCTTGTAGATCGCAGAGGACAGTAGTGCCCACAACAAAGCGTGCTGAAAGTGGCAGGCGAGTCACCTTCACAAATCCCGGACGAAAACACCTAGTAGTCTTTGGCAACCGGGCTTTTCTTGCAAACGCTAATTTGGCTGGATGATTATTTTGGTCACGCTAAATCAGTGTGTAACCGAGCATGTCACGTGCCAAAGCAATCCAAACATAGGGTCGAACAACCTCGATGTAGCTAGGCATGAACCATGTGAATACTGGTGGCGGGAAGTTTCCCTATTCAAGTTAATCTACTGGCTGTTGCAGTGTCACCGAGATAATGCAGCATCTCCAACTCTCCGGACGTCGATCTAAAGAGCTGTCACCCCAAATAAATACAGATCTCTCAGAATTATATCCAAGAGTTGTGAACTTGTCAACATCCTCTTCTGGTGCATCTTCCCAAAACCTCCAGTATGATGCCACCAAGTAACCAATATGAATTTGCTCTTCCTGAACGTACATCCACTTTTCAATCATGGGTTGTGTCCCGAACACGAGTGCGTGGGTCTTAATGTCGACTATGACCGAGAAGGCTCCAGTTTCCCAATTCCTTCGAAGCATACCTGTCGAGTGACACTCGCTTTCTGGTGTTGCCTACACTTCTTGAAAATCACTCAACAGCTAGCCTGTGTTAGGGTATTTTTTCCAACATTCAGTCCTGCTTTTTAGCTGAAATACGTGGTAAGACTTTTAGCATGGCGCATGTATCTAGGTTAACTTTTTCTAATTCTGAAACAAAACACGTACTGTTTCTGAGGGGAGCGCCAAACTCAAACTTCCTGATTTCCTCTTAAAACGGATCCCTGCATGTATATCACTAGGTGACTGTATAAGCAAGCTGGCACGCTGAAACTCTGAATTGCACCTAGGAGGTGAGAATGCGTCCATCAAAGGCGTAATATTTTTTGGTTGTAACGCAAACCATGAATGGGTTTGCCTATCTGAGTCATCAGCATGCCTCTGTCAGTTCGCACAATCCCGGACTATCTAGTATTCCAAGGCTTTGTTCCGAAGTAGCTGAGTTATTCCTCTACCGTGACAGTGAACAACAAGAGGACGCTCCGACAAACTACCAACTCTCCGTGGAAAAGGATGAAGTAACGGAAGCCATTGTGCAAACGAGTCGACTTACTGGCAGTAGGATACCCAAGCTGTGGTAAAAAATAAAGCGTGGAAACCAAAACCAAATCGCTTCAGCTTTATAATTGTGTCATCAGTTGGCCTTGAAAACGGCTTCAACAGTCTAAACTCGGCTCTTTGTGCTCCAAACTGACATTTGCTTTTAGCCGGTACGGTGGTGTGGTTTACTGATGAACTCAAAGTCATTCTCAGTAGCGACATGTGAACCAATGCGTAACGGAACAAGTGCCTCCACCCAAGTAGTCCGATCTGTCTACCGACAAGTACTCTAACGACTTCTTCCGTAATCTGACAGCATGGCTGCGCACGGTAATCACAAGCTACGCCATACTTTGTATTAAGATCGGTCATTGCAACCATATTTACTTGCCTTTTTCGAGATCTCACTGAAACAGAGTTTTGTAACACCGTGAAGATGTCATGTTCCCCAAATGCAATTCGTAACTCAGTAAAACCGCCTGGAAACTCGATCGCAATTTTACAATTGGTTGGCTCGGATGCCGCACATTGTCAGTGTTGTTTACCTGGATTATCCGGTGAAACGCGTACCAGTGAGGCGAACAGCGAGCAAGCATGTGTCTGGGTGAAAAGCCGTTGTCCTTACGGGCCTTCTGTCAACACACCGCTACTCAGCCATACTCAAAATGGGTGAACAGAACAACTGAAAGATTCGAGTTGTTGCTGTTGTCGGGGGGTGGGGTATTATGTAGGGATCTTTTCCAGATAAGCCCCGCCACTAATGCAAAAAACGGATGTGTGAAAAGTTAAGTCCCGCCCCACATTTTGCCAGCCTTAATCTAATGTACGCACACTACCTTGACCCAATTTTGATGTAAACAATTCCTTATCCGCATCTAGGTACATTTTGTGCAAAAATTTTCTCCGCTAGGACGTAAAACCTTATATGGACTTTCTGAAGCTTTCAACTCTCGTTCATGACAAGAAGACGGTAATGCGTTTTTTGCAAAGCCACGGAGTGATCCGTCAGCAACGTTTACACAACAATCGCCACCAAATGACACTTTCAACTGTTTCTAACAAGTGTAGGTGTAATGCCCTACAGTGTCGGCAAGAAATTGGTCTTCGAAAGGGAACTTGGCCGGAGTGGTCTAGGATGAGGTTTAGGACAGTAATTCCATGCATTTATTACTGGTAAAAAATTTGGCGAAAATCAAATTCTGCTCAGAGGAATTGTCTGTTAGCCACACGACCGCTGTTAACTGGAAGAACTTTCTTCGCGAAGTTTGCGCCTGGCGGCTCTTGCAGACTCCAACAGTTATCGAGCGACCCTTTCATGCAAATTATTAATGACATGTCCCACTTTCATCCTCTTGAACAAAAACTAAGAGTACAAATTTCATCTAGTCCCTTTTCTAGTCTTTTTTTGGGTGGCGGTAGTTAATTTATTGGCGGGGCTTATCTGGAAAAGATCTTTGTGTAGGTCAGCTTCGATGCTCATTGTCTTAGAACTGGATAACACTCGAATGAGATCCAGAACATTGGAGATCAATCAACACGTTCAGTAAGTTAATCTGTTGGCCCTAGTACGTTCCTTCTGTTTCAGCCGACCCGAAATTAGTCGAGATGACTTCGCTAATGTTGAGAACCGACAACCATGATTACTATGGAACGTAAATCGACTCCAGTTCGTTTAAATTTTAGAAGCCTCATTTGTTTCGTGGTGAAGCGTCAGGTTGAAGTAGGAACTGAGTTTTGTGGAAATTTGGAGACTGTACCTCCTTGATGGGCCAAACAACGAAACCGGTGGTGGGGTGTAAAGGGTTTTCATCGACCTTATGACTAGTCTCCCATGAAGGACGGAAGGACGGAAGGACGGCAGCCAGTCAGCAAGTACTCAATCTGGGCATTGTACTCGTGACATACGACACAAGTTTACAATCCTTCTCACTCGTTTGCACAGACCCTAAAAAAGTTTCTTCGTTGACATTCCATATGATGTCATATTCTACGCTTGCCCGTCCTACTATTCCAAAGTAACATGTGGTAACCTGAGGTCCATACTACTCATCACATTCAATGTGTGCTTTGTAGTCATTGGAGTAAAGCCTTTTTCCATTTCCGGTTCTACTAACGTTTGTGTATTGATGTGAGCACCAATAAGAGAGAGATTTGTCTGCTAAGTCCCACGCTATTTGATGCCCACCTACGAAGATTTCATCACAGCATATCACGAAAACTTTCTCCAGTTTGCAGACAGAACATCCAATAACTTCTCGAAAAAGTTATTTGCAAATTGGCGCAAGTACAAAGTTGTATCGTGCAGTCGAGCAGGAGTCTTGCTTGGCTTTTTAGCAGTTTTGGAGAGACGTCGGCATTTGTGGTAACCGTTTAGTACACAGTCTGCTGTCGGTTTTTTATCCAAGCAGTGGCACCGACTGTTTAAATTTCAGCGGCTCGAACTACCCCTTCTCTCGGTATAGCTTACACCTCTCAGGTGCAAAGACAGCGTTGAGTTAGCACAGAGGGAAACAGTTTATCAAATGCTAATTATCAGAGTAACTGGAAGCATTCAATTGGGGCGAAATGGTTCAGTGGTTAGAGCGCGAATTCACCGACCGGATGGCCCGTGGTTCGAACCCTCTCGACTTCCTCTGTGTGGGCTTGAGTAACCTGGCACTATCCCAGTCCTCGTGCTGCGCATCGGAAGGGTGGTATACCTGAACGAAGCATTCATTTCTGACTACACTAAGATCCCAGTATTCAGTGATCACTGCCCTAGACTGTGTCATTGATTTGATATGTATCGGGATTATGAAAAGCTTGCAGCCATTCTACCTACTAATTAGTATTCAGTAGATGTGTCATTCTATCCGTGGAGCCATTCTGTGATAAAAAGCCAAGAAGCACCGTACAGCTGTTTCATTCTTGTTCGAAATCAGCAGTGGTGCATGCGCGAAAATGCCGGCCAACCATCTGGCTACGCACGGTGAGCCAATAGTGTGATTAGCCTTCACTCAGACAGGACATAGCGCCACTGTTCCTTGAATAGTGGAAACGACATCACGTGGTCACGTATTGATTGGCTTCTAGAGTGACAACTTTTCAGAGGGAAGCTTCACACATCCAGTGAAATTATCCATCCTCTGACTTGCTTATTGATTATTTGAAGTCATTAGACTACGTACGAAGTTCGATGCGCGTGGTAAATCGAAAAAAACAGTTGAATTCGTGTGCACGCTGCGCACAGGTGAAGTCTGAGACTTTGGTTCTAGGGTCAAGAGTTTAAATTCCAATAATAGCTTGTCGAATACTGCAAGTCCGGTTCAGGGTTAAAAGCATGGCGAGTCGTATTCCCAGATCGACTACTTCTTTGTGGCTATCATTTCTAAAGCTTATGGCATGGCAATACTCGAGTCGTTCCTCAGAACAATGGAAAGTTGAAATACTCACTAGCGATCAGGTTCCTTATCACTTTGAACTCCTATGCTAAACCAAGCAAAGACCGTTTGAGTAACTGTTCCGCTGTCTGCAACGGTGTGATCTTTTCGGTTATAGGTTGGACCCTATCAGTTGGGACTGAATATCGGGACTCGGTCACTTAAAAAAGCTCTCAAGCAATGTCAGTCTGTTGAAAAAAATCGTCCAGCTATAACCCCTCTCCGGTTCCTAGCTGCCATGCTACCTGAAGGAAGCACGAGGGCTGGGATACTGCCAGGTTGCCAAAACCTAGACAAGAGAAGTTAAGAAGCAGAGGTCGGGTTCGAACTACGGACCTTCCGGTCAGTAAATTCGCGCTCCTACCACTTGAACAATCTTGAAACAGCTGGTGCCAAAGTCATCACAATTAGGCGGGTGATTTTGACGGGACATCGGATGTTGACCGGAGTCAAAATGACCCTCGCCAGCTTAGAATGAAGACGGATTTATTTCCCAAACCCAGACCTGTTAACCAAGCACTACAGACCGTGGGAGAAGCTGGGTCATCACTCCTGTAAACTACCGTGCTCGGTTGTAAGTAGTAAGGTCATATTGTACGTGGAGATTGCTTTGTAAAGTATAACGAGGTGTTATGAGAGTCTAGAAAATTTTCACCAACTAACACGCATCATGGACTTGATGACTGAAATAGATAAATAAATAAATAAATAAATAAATAAATAAATAAATAAATAAATAAATAAATAAATAAATAAATAAATAAATAAATAAATAAATAAATAAATAAATAAATAAATAAATAAATAAATAAATAAAACCTTTTTTAGACGTAATCCCCTACTCATAAGGTTAGTGGAAACATTGACAACTTTACTACTATTGTATTAAGTCCACATAATATTTTGCGACATCTCGAATATCGTATCAAATGAAAATTGAGGGGGCTAGGTGCAGCACATTCACTTGAAGAAAGACATCGTAAATGATTCCAGGTGAGTCTTCACTGAAAACCTAATTGATGTGCAGAGGAAGAGATAGGTAGAATGGTTTTTTATGTGAAAACTGTACCGATCAATGTTCCGGCAAGTCACAGACACCATGTGTTCAAATTCAGCTGTACGGCTTAATAACCATGAGGTGGACCTGATATTGACCTTCAGTATTTTCGTGACTATGAGACGTTCCACAGTAAGTCGTAATTTTCCTCAATTCCAGGAGTTATCGGAGTTCTATTTCTGACCAGCATCGTCTGTCTTGTGGTACACGTCATACCTCCCACTTGGTGAAACCGAGCATTCCTCAGTCTCGAAGCTAATTAATCATTGTGGAACGTTATTACTGGCTGTTCACCAATTGACAGGCTGATGACCAAACATGCGGTCTCGTACCAAAAGTTCCTTGTTACTGTCAAGTCTGTTTTGACCTGAGTCGTATCGACCCACATGTACCTACAATTTCAGATATCTGTAAACTGGGAGCGAAAAAGCCGTTTTACACTGCCCAATATATCGAAAACAAGCGAAAGTGAGAAAAACAGCCCACTAGACGCGTGAAGCTTCCCTCGGAGAAGTCATCACTCTAGAAGTCAGTCAATACGTGGCCACGTGATGTCGTTTCCGTTATTCAAGGAAGAGTGGCGCTATGTCCTGTATGAGTGAGAACTAATCACACTGCCGATCGGCCATTCGTGGCCAAAAGGTCGGGTGTTCAACTCCTGGCCGAAGTGTCGCGGATTAGAAACTCCACTCACAGAATTGTGTTCAATGCTCACAGCAGCCGAAGACACTGCTCAAGTTACTCTTCATTCTTTGCTGGATGTGAATTGGCTAAACTTTTGAGCGACACGCAAGGGCCTGTTTACTCTGCGTGCTTGGGTTCAACCTGAGCGACCGCATATTGAGTTTGTTGACCCAGATTGACATCATTAATTGGATTTGTGTCTTTAAATAGGCCGAAGTTTACCCCATTGAATGAAACTATCGATCCACTGACTTCCCTCTGATCTTGCATAGCTACTCCAGCTCCGTACGTTTCATCATCCCCCCAAACTATACTACTTACAGGCGTTTTCATCCATATCACCTGCTAGCAAATGTCCCAGCGAAATGAGTTGTTGGCACACTCAAGCGCACTTCAGTCATATCTAGTTGGGAAATAACATCGAACAATTAATGAAATCCGACCTAGTTTCATGTCGGAACGTCCCTCAAAAGTGTCTGACAGACTAGATCAATTTGAACTATTCCTGGAATGTTCACCGAGCTACCCCTCCCATCATAGGGAAATTGGATCAGCATCGGGTAACCGGCTGGCGTTTGCGACTAAAATATATCGTCCCCCATCGGTGTAGCAGAAAGGTGTTGTATCGGCTCTTCCGTGTGATTCAAACAGGAAAACGCGAGGCATCTAAAGTCCTCAGAGAGTATGAATTCATCTGAAGTGCTACGCTAGGTGTGCTACTTGATACGTTTTGGCTACCAAAGCCTAGGATCAAGTGGGCCACTCACTTTAGACTCCCATTCGCGAAGCGTCTCAAACGGGCAGGATATTTTGTACACGCTCGTTTATGCCCTAATCACCAGCACCGGAAGTAAGAAACTGACGCCGACTGAATCAAGCTTTGTGCACGTGACATGATGGGCTACAATCGTTCAACCGGTCAGTAGCACCTGCTGACGCTTTGTCAAGCGACTCTGGTTCAGATGAAAACTTTCACAGCATATATCTGGCGCTCATCACCGTCTGTCTTCTCTCCGATCTCGTCAGCTGGTTCAGTCAGACAGAGGAACTGGATGTTCACACCATGTGCGTTATTGGTTACCATGGTTTTATTCCTAATCCTTTGCATGGTGCGTGAACAAAAAATCTCTCATTCATAATGCAACTACTGATAAGGTTGCTGAAAACATTGTAACAGAGGACGACCGGTTTCCCTGTGGAAGCCGTTAAGCCCAAACCTAAACAATGTTCTGTTATGAAGAGGCCCGTATACTTGAGGCTTCCATTCAAAGGTGACTCAGTTGCTGAACTAACCACCAGAAGACTTACAAACACTGTTGATACGATACACTTGGCCGCTAATCTGTGTTTGAGCTTCAACTCCAGCCATGCCATCAAATTCCGCTTGGAGAAAAAATCGTCACGTTCTACCACCAGCTTGTATGCTCGTGCCGAGCATCATACGTTGGTCGTACGACAAGGCATTTGTCGGACAGAATTCGAGAACACAACCCCGTATCTCTGAGTGGAAGAAACCAGGCTCAAGCGCGACTGCATCACATTTGGCCGAATCCAGTCATGTCATAGACAAGGAGCAAGCCTTCACCATCATACACCGGGTACCTCTGAACCGATCACGACTCGTACGATCCAGACTACTATCGATCGTAGAGGCGATTGGAATCCGACTGCTGGATCCGCAAATTGGCATCCAAAAGAAACTTGTGCAAACTCTGAACTTGAACTGGCCTACGAAAACATCCGGTCCCACAATTCTGTCTGACATTGACGTCACTTACCTGATTCCGTGACCCACTGACCTATCCCTCATTCAGCCCCCCTTCCTTTGGTTTCTATTTCTCTAAAGTGTATGTACCTCCGATCTTAACATTCTCCACTTGATTCCTGGTACCATATAAATTTGTGATGTATTAGCCAAGAAAACAAGCTTTGTTCGCTACCTTCTTCGTTCTCATGATGACCACGGGTATATTCGAAATATCGCTGCACATTTTCTTCAATGAAAACTATTCACAACGTCACTGGAAACTCTGCGACGGCCTACGACAAGTTTAGCCGTTCCTGGAGGCCCCTCAGGGCCGGAGTTTCCGGCAGCCTCATAAAGTATACCTTAAACGGGAGATTCATCTGGGATTCGGTTGAGTTTCTCGTTAGAACAACTTGATGCGCAAATGAGTGTAGTTCTCTAGTGCTCTTGCATACTGATTCAAGGCACCATCTCTACTGGTAAATCACGCATCTCCCGTAGTTTTCAGTCATGCTTTTTCGAAGCCGCTGACATTGCCTGGCTCGTTTTTTCCTGATTTCTGGAAAGTATGTCATTTAATTAAAACTTTAATCATGAGGTTGACTAGATAATAGCCACTTACCAGCTGACCGTCGGTTTGAGAGGGCTCCATACCTGAACGACAAACAAACTTTTCACATCGCACTTCGAATACTTTAAAGTAAAACACTGAGTGGACTTGAACGTGGATGATTGGATTAAAACCACGCTGTGAACAGCCTCAGCCATCCAAATGGAACCTATTCATTGAGATGCCTCACAAATGTTTGACTTCCACGTGGTAGCTAGGATATCTAAGTGGTCCGAGCTGAACTGTTCGGTTCACATGCACATGACAGGATTGCCCAGAATGGATTTAGCTCGACATGGTAGTATAACTGATGTCAGCTTCCTGAAAGCAACCACTGAATGCCCAAAATCTACCGAGACTCTCAGCTCCGCTAGATGCTGACCTGGCAGACAACGCCCCCTCAATAGGCAGCGCTTCACAGCCTCGTACCAAGGCCAGACCGCATGCGTCAGCATTGGACCAAGTTAGACAGCGACCGTTGTACTTTTGCACTCGCACGCACTCACGCCCTCGCACTCACTTGTTCGGAATATAGCTGTTGTGTTCCCTTCTGTGAGTCTTTTTCCTCCGGCACTGGGCGTTGGAGCGGGTCAGCAGCAGATACCACAGATTGACGAACCAGCAGATATAACAGTATACAAAACAGATCTTTAATACCAGGGCTTTTGAAAGAAAACACCGACTTTGTACATAGATATGTTAACCACGAAATAAATGGTTTGACGAATAGGGTGGACAGAAATCTTACAAGGTTCGCCGTTTTCAGATGTTAATGACTAGCTTCTTGATGTAAGTAATACAGTTAGTTTATAGATAGTCGTTCAGCTGTAACACCCTTTATGTGCCTAACTACCATGCCACCCGAAGGTTGCGCGAGAGCTGGGATACTGCCAGGTTGCCCAAGCCTAAACGGGAGAACTGGAGAGGTAGAGGTCGGAATCAAACCACGGGCCTTCCGGTTAGTAAATTCGCGTTCTAACGACTTAACCCATCTCGCCCCCAAGTAATACAGTTTAGAAGGACTTTAATGTCGGTTCCATTGAAGAACTTGCGTTAGCTAAAAGTGAAAATCTTTCGGTTGATCACAAAATAGGGAAACAACAGTCTGACCAAATCAAATGATTATGGTAGATTAGAAGGAGAACCACCTCGTGAGTTCGTTTTGTGCCGGCGTAACGATGGATACTATTGATGAGCCATGCGAGTAGTCTGTGGTTAATGACCATGCTCTGCCTCGCATCTGATGGTAGGTGAAGATTATTGCGGAAATTGTGAACTTATTTGCTTACTATTTGTTTACTATTGAGTAAAAGTCAATGAGTGTCCAGTAAAGTTCAAGGAAGCGCGTGAGAATATTCAGTTTTTAAAGACTATGTGCACTTGAGGTGTTTACTTTCCTGTCTAAGGACTTGTAGCTGCTTGGTTGGTGTTTCCCAGTAAGTGACTTTTCAGCGAAGGACTTTATTTCATCCACCGTGGACTCTGATGTGGTCAGCTCATCAACGGACCGCGAAACAGAGACCAGTCACAGACCAATCCGGGCTGTAACTGGTGTCCACCAAAGTTGCTCACTTCTAGTTTGTTCACTGCGAAAATCCATTTGCAGTCTTGATAAGAGGATATGCTCCAACCATTGTGCACACGTATTCTAAAGGGTTCGATACCGAAGTTCTCTGAGAAGACCGTTAATGACAGGCAGTATCGATTGTCGGATTCAAGCAACGCACACAGGTGGATGTGTATGACCACAGACCGGAGCACAAGATCAATAACTGTGAGTGAAACTGTGTGCGGGTTACGGAAGATCGATGTCACGTGTATGTGTATTCCACACGACCGGGCTCTTTTGGTTGGTGGGCAGATTAAATGGACCGGCGCGCAGACCAACGAAAATAAACTATTTACCACGTTTTGTGAGACTGAACCCGCGATCACCGAAAGAACTCCACTGGAATTCCACAGAACATGGGTTCAAGATCTACTCCACTCCTGGGTTGAATCCGTCACCGAACACCGAAGAACTAGCCGAATTCTAAACTGCTGCGGTTACCAAAATCAGTTAGAACATAAGGTTGACGGAAACTCGGGGATTGCGCCTACCTGATGAGACCCAAGAAGGGTGAAACCGGTCGTGGGCTGTCGAAGAGTTTTCAGCAATCTTGTGAATAGTTTCCTTTATGAGAACATCAATTGATGTTATCCAGTATATAGTTCACTGACCAAAAACCCCTAACTGCGTATGTCAGTGATACATTCCGTTGTAAGTCGTTGGATAAAAACTTTTGTTGACAGGTTGTATCACGATCTTTGCCAACAGTTGATGCATTGATTTCATCCCTAAAACCATAAAAGACCGTTGAATTGCATCGGTCAAGCAAACAGCGATGAGCTTTCCAACTGATGAATGCAACATACTAACTTTCGGGTGAACACTGCTCATTTGTCATTGTACTTGAGATCTGCTCCAGTCGCTTAAGCTTCGACTCGGCTGACAGGTTTCAGATCACCTAGCCAAAACATTAGTAACACAAAGAAAATATAGAAACAGTCATTAGCAAACAAATTTGGTTTTGCGGGAACTCAGCTGAGTCTCTCGTTTATGATGTTTCCAGGTAACGGAATGTGCTGCACCAGGCAGCCTCATGTTTCAGTCGCCTGGAAACATCACAAACGAAAGATTCAACTTGGTTGGCAGAACCAAATTCGTTTGCAAATGAGTGTATTTCGCCAATTTCGCGCAACTTGGTCTCAAGTAGAGCATAAGGTTGACGGAAACTCAGGGACTGCGCCTACCTGAGCCCCAAGAGGGGCGAAACCAGTCATGGATTGTCGACGGATTTGCTGAAACTTTATGAGTAGTGCGTTACGAATAGAAACAATCATGTTCTTCGCTAATGAGCGGATATTTGTTTCCATAATGTTTCAGCTACAAGTAGCAAACCTCCATTTTTTCGATGGAACATACTACTCAGAAGGTTGCTGAAAAATTTACGATAGCTCCTTGCTAGTTTCACCCTTCTTTGTGCCGATCAAGTAGGCACAGTCCTGCCGTTCCCGTAAGCTGTATGTTCTAATTAAATGCCGATTCGATAGCCTTAATATAAAATCAACAGTACTCTGAGAACTACGCCCATCAAACGGGCCCCCAAAAGGACGAAACTGGTTGTGTGTGTTCGGAAAATTTTCAGCGAACTTTTGAGTAGTAAGACGAAAATCCCGGGTGAGACACTTGAAGTTGTGAAGCGTTTTACGCATCTTAGGAGTTGTATTAGTTCTGATTGTAGTGTGATAGACGAGGTGAATGCACGAATCTGCAAGGCTCGGGCCGCGATTGCTAATTTGAGAATGGTTTATCCCTGAATCTGAAGGGACGTGTGTATCAAGCTACAGTGCGGGCTGTTTTGTTGTACGGCTGTGAGACTTGGCCTATTCGAGCAGCTGAACTGAGGCGTCTTCAGGTGTTCCACAATCGTTGTCTCAGAACCATAGCTCGTGTGGGTTGGTGTCGGCGAATCCGTAACAAGGCAATAAGAAGGTGAGTTTATGGTTGTGCAACGAAGATTTTCAATGAGGGATGTCTCCAGAACCAGAGGCTGCGTTGTTTAGGCCATATATTACGCACGACGAAAGTTTGTCTGCCGAAGAGAATATTATTCTTCGCGTCCATTTCGGAGTGACCGAATCAAGGACTGGTAGAGGGGTTTGAAGAAGATTACGAACAGTTTGGCTACTGTCGATGCGACTCGCATTTCAGGCTGGAGACCACTTGATCCCCACGGTGTATGGTTGAAGATGCTGTGATATATGGATACTTACTTATTCCAATAGCGCTCTTGTAGTCAACTTTTATCCAGTTTGTCTGATTGAGTGATTGGAGGTAGGAGTACCTCGGAATGTTTGTGTTAGGCTATCACTGAATCCCTTCCCCATCCAGTTTTATTCTTCACAATAAGGTTTACGGATAAATCATGTCTGTATGACAGTGGAGCATCTGTCGACGCTGCTGCTGCTGCTGATGTCATGATGATGATGATGATGATGATGATGATGATGATGATTGATGATGATGATGATTGATGATGATGATGATGATGATGATGATGATGATGATGATGATGATGATGATGATGGATGATGATGATGATGATCGTGCTCATGACACTCTTCAACTGAACGAGATGCAGAAAGTGTAGCTCATGTTTCACTTGGTTCCCTATTCGATTTATTGAAGTATAGTTTCGTGAAACGAACTTATTTTTAGTAATCAACAGTAAGACAACGTTCTTTGATCGGATCGAAATATGTTTTGGTGCGGATCTAATGCGCAAGTGTCAGTTTTGTCGGTGAACCGTTATGCCTGAAACGTTCATTCCATTTCAGCTTACCAATTTTGCCTGTCTCAGGACGTTAGCCTCGTGTCTTTTTAGCTGAAGGTTCGGTTACACTAGTCTTACGCAAGTGTCCCAGTCAAATCGATCGTTTTATTCTGTCAGTTTGTCGGTGTTGAAAATCCAACTTGCGTATGGTTGGAGGACTGAACTGTGGCGCAAACATTCAGAGAGGAAAATTGCAGGAGAGGTTTGCTGATGAGGCTTTATCAAGTCATTTAAATGGTTGCCCGGAGCTGGCTTGGAAAACAAACCGCGAGTTTCCAACCCAAACATCTGGGTTTCATTGCTTCTTTCTAGGCGTGGAGAGCATGCACATCCCTTGCGCCAACATGGGGTCACGAGTACGCTCCATGACGGTTGTTGACGACGCCGTTGCACATGCTATCAAACTGTCCCAGCAAACGTGATTCTCTCTTGAACGCTTTTTCTCGTACTATTATCATATATTTTTGAAGAGCATGTTCACAAATGTAAAAAGTGAATGCAAGCGGCGAATACGAAAGGGTAACAGGAGAATATGGGAGAAAAGAGAGAAACGTCTCATTCAAATTCATGCTAGCAACACTTCCGGTCAGATGAGATGAATCCTAACGTATGTGAAAAATTTGATATGGAAACACGCGTCTAAAGACCAACAACCAAAGAAAGGACAAACAATGCTGAATGCTCTTCAAGGCGCGGTAGGCGCTAGCACAGTCAAGACTGGCACATCAGGCACAAAGTGTCCGTCATACGGAGTCTGGTGTGAGATTAAATGACAAAAATGTACATTCAACGCCATGTGCCACGCATACTACTGCTACTACTACTAACAATGCCACTAATGCCACTGAATACTACTGAGTATATCTTCATGACTTTATAAGAATTCCGATTTTACACCTGTACGCAACCTCATTGCGTGCGTAATTTCACGTAATCCCTCGTTTGGTGCTGAGCGACAGGCTGTGGAATCTACCAAGACAGTTCTAGAATAAGTGAATAACTGGCTAACGACTGATTGGAGCCGATTCTCCAAGGTCAAACCCCTGCACGACCAGTCCAAGTTAAGTTCACCCTGCGGAGGCAGATGTATCAACTAATCGACTAACCGCGCGCGTGGCCTACTATAGTGTGTCTTGAGAGAGCGACCATCCTTATTTTCAAGGCATCCGTACGTGCACACAACTCAACTGGACCGTCTCAGGTTTTAGAGGGTGGACACTTGCAATGGCGTGTAATCCGCAGGTGAGAAAGTTTAAAGTATATTACATTTGCCTAAGTAACCACACCGATAGATGAGTGCGCTTGATTGAAGGTTGTTCATCGGATGGTAGAGGATGGTAGAGAATGCTTCTCGTAATCTTCTCGTGTTTGAAAAGAACGTGCCGACGGAATACGCACTCCGTTGGACACACCCAGACTCCCCGCCGATGATGAAACTTTACGCACTGTGTTGCAAGTTGTGGCAATGACAAACTGAAACTTTGAAGCGTGTGCGTTTTACTGGAATCGGCACTTCTTCAATTTTTTGTGGAGTGACGGGTTTGATGTTTCACAGATGAAACGTAGATCTCCTTGGGAAAATTGAGTTGAGCACGATTTTCTATTCTTGCAGGATTTTGGTCTACGGAACCTGATGCTCGAAGAAGGCCCCCGAAATTCGGCTATCTATTGCACTGAACTTCCACAGTAATTCGGTTAGGTTCAACATTTTAATAGCTGTTTTCCTTTCCGTAACATCCATTCACCAGCAGGAGGATTTTATCAGAACACTCAAATGGGTTCTCTCCAGGACTCGTTATACGGTCCTGCTCCTGGTCTAGCCAAACGGAGTTGAGTGGTCCGTTTTTAGTCTGCCCGACGCTCCATTCTGGTAATCTTAATCAAGTCAGTTCATTCATATGGAATTCGGTCGACTTAGGATCGCTTCCATTCACAAAACTTTGCTCATTGACAGCTGAAAGACTTATTTTGGCAATATACGAATATGGTAGTACTGCTATGATATCTCTACCAGACGGCACGTTTGTTTTGCTCGCTTACTCAACATTCCAGACGGTATGCTGGAGAACCTAATTTTGCGTTTAGGTAACTCGATTGGAGCCAGGGTTTTTGTTGTTTGCTTAAGAAGCCACCGAACCTAAGCTGACGTCATCGCTTTACAGACTGGGAGCCAATTGTGATACAGATCTGAGAAATTCTTTTTCAGCCAATCAGCTGAGCGTTTCACTGAAGACAAACTCGAGTGATATTATCATCCAGTTGTCAACGATCCTGTCTAGTTAACATTGCAAACACTGTAGAAGTCCTTGGAAAAGGTTACTTACAATAACCGAAAAGTTGGATTATAATAGTTTATCCCACTACGCTGTTTTCACTTGAAATGTTACCATAAAAGTCAACCAACCCCAGGCGTCACCGAGCCAATCAGACAGTGGACCAATCAGGAGCGTGCGTATCTGGACAACCAACGAGGCTTGCGGAGCGGAGAGGGATCCCGCTGTAGGCAAACCGATGTGCAAATGAGTGTATTTTTCTCAGTGAGTACAATTTTGGTTCAAGTAGGTTGTCTGAAAAAATCGGAGCTGTGTCTACTTGATGATCCTGAAGTGGAAGGCAGAAACCGATCGTGGAAGAATTTCCAGCAATTTTATGGATATCGTTCTGCTGGATGGGCCTATTCTAGCTGCCAAAACGAGCACGGTCAATTCTGATAAAGCATGTTCAGGGGACTATTTTTTTTACTCAGCCAGGTGAGTTGGGTGGAAGCTACAGGATCGGTCAGCTTATTGCTTTCATCCTAATTTCATATAAACCTGTTTCAGATAAGACCCTCAGAATAGACAGTAAAGAAATCGAAATTGGTACTCGAATTACTCATAAATCAGACACGATCAAGCCACTTTAAAGATTTCAAAAATATTCCGAGGTTGAGTCATCACAAAATCTACTTTCATCGACACAGTATGAATTTTCCACACTATGCTCCGACAATCCAACGGTTCGTCCTCGCAGGAGGCCAGCTGCTTGACCTAACAGTGTAAAGGGGAAAGCCCTTCGCCGCGGAGTTGTTTGTTAGCAAACACTAACCGAATATGGTAGTACTGCTATGATATCTCTACCAGACGGCACGTTTGTTTTGCTCGCTTACTCAACATTCCAGACGGTATGCTGGAGAACCTAATTTTGCGTTTAGGTAACTCGATTGGAGCCAGGGTTTTTGTTGTTTGCTTAAGAAGCCACCGAACCTAAGCTGACGTCATCGCTTTACAGACTGGGAGCCAATTGTGATACAGATCTGAGAAATTCTTTTTCAGCCAATCAGCTGAGCGTTTCACTGAAGACAAACTCGAGTGATATTATCATCCAGTTGTCAACGATCCTGTCTAGTTAACATTGCAAACACTGTAGAAGTCCTTGGAAAAGGTTACTTACAATAACCGAAAAGTTGGATTATAATAGTTTATCCCACTACGCTGTTTTCACTTGAAATGTTACCATAAAAGTCAACCAACCCCAGGCGTCACCGAGCCAATCAGACAGTGGACCAATCAGGAGCGTGCGTATCTGGACAACCAACGAGGCTTGCGGAGCGGAGAGGGATCCCGCTGTAGGCAAACCGATGTGCAAATGAGTGTATTTTTCTCAGTGAGTACAATTTTGGTTCAAGTAGGTTGTCTGAAAAAATCGGAGCTGTGTCTACTTGATGATCCTGAAGTGGAAGGCAGAAACCGATCGTGGAAGAATTTCCAGCAATTTTATGGATATCGTTCTGCTGGATGGGCCTATTCTAGCTGCCAAAACGAGCACGGTCAATTCTGATAAAGCATGTTCAGGGGACTATTTTTTTTACTCAGCCAGGTGAGTTGGGTGGAAGCTACAGGATCGGTCAGCTTATTGCTTTCATCCTAATTTCATATAAACCTGTTTCAGATAAGACCCTCAGAATAGACAGTAAAGAAATCGAAATTGGTACTCGAATTACTCATAAATCAGACACGATCAAGCCACTTTAAAGATTTCAAAAATATTCCGAGGTTGAGTCATCACAAAATCTACTTTCATCGACACAGTATGAATTTTCCACACTATGCTCCGACAATCCAACGGTTCGTCCTCGCAGGAGGCCAGCTGCTTGACCTAACAGTGTAAAGGGGAAAGCCCTTCGCCGCGGAGTTGTTTGTTAGCAAACACTAACCAAACAGTTACAAACTACTGGACAGGAAAGTAAAACTCTCATATGCACCTTGTTCTTAAGAACTGAACATCTTCAAGCGTCTTCTTGAACTTTCGTGGATATTCACTGACTGTCGCGGAATTTGTAAGCGAACGCTGCAAAGCAGTTTCACAAGTTTCGTAATAAACCCCACCTTCCATTAGACGCGAGTTGGAGTCACGGGAAAACCGCATACTACTCGCATGGCTCATCAGTAGTATCCGTCGGCGACTGGGACATCAGACTTGGTCACCAAGTCCTAATAGGTGCGTGCATCATTCCAACACCCCCTTCCGGACTACTGAGAAAGATAGCGGGCGATGAAAGGTGAGGGAAACTAACGAACGCTTAGTTTAAATATTGAACACAGTCACCTGGTTTGAGGTTCGAATCGAGGTCACCAAACTCGTAGGTCAATCAGCTCATGTGCACCGTTGGTTTTCCCAAGCCTTGCGTTGCGAAAAGGTCTGTTTTATCCAGTCAGGTATAGTTTTTAATAAATTTTCGGAGCAGAATGACACTAGGATGTTAGCTTGCCAGATGAATGCTTTTCTGACCGTATCGTCAAGTCTCCCGCTGTTCGTATGAGTTAAAACTTTCGAATGAAAGCACGGATCGATTTCGACAGGCCTTCAGTCTATTGTCTACCTTCCTGCAGTAATGAAACATTTCTGAAGGCCACTGTAATCATATTTGAATGCCTGTTTGGACAGCACTCTAATCAGTGAACGAAGCATTCTATGGTGGAAAGTAACTGACGCCATCTTCAGATAGACTACGCATGACACAGTGCGTAGAATTTACCGAGTTCCTGTGATGAAGCAAGGAATGATTCACAAGCAATGTAGCAACTACAAGGAGTAAGTTTAAACCCGAAAGGCCACGAAACTTTTCGGTTCAGTTCACGTACACGGAAATGTTCACTTGAACTAAACTAGACAGACATCTCGTTCATTGGCAAACCAGTTTGAATTTTCGGGATACGCGCATGAAATCCAGCTGAATGTCTCGTTTATGACGTTTTTAGGCTGCCTGATGTTTCAGTTGGTATGATGCTTGAGATATCGCGATACATGTATAAACTCATAAGGTTGCTGAAAATTCTTCGATAGCCAAGCACATTCAGTTGCTTGAGAACTTCATAAACGAGAAATTCAGCCGGGTTCCAGGTGGGTCTCCCTCAAAACCATATTTGGTTGCAACCGAGTGCATTTAGCCGATTTCGTGCAATTTGGGTTCAGGTAGAACATAAGGTTGACGGAAACTCGGGGACTACGCCTACCTGATGAGCTCCAGGAAGGGTGAAACCGGTCGTGGGTTGTCGATGGATTTTCAGCTAATTTATGAACAGTGCATTACGTGTATTCTGGCCAATGTTTTTAGCTGTTCGCCTAGCTCGGCAGTTGGATTGTCAGTTTTTCTTCGCCAGTCGACGTGACATCGTCAGTGCGAGCTAAGTGGACAATTTTCTTCCGCCCATGACAATATGGTATCCGAATATCATCGAATAGCCCTAAAATAAATGGTTATTCGTGAGCTGCTTTTCGCATAACCATACACTGGTCGGTTCGAAATCTGATCTGTGTTTTTGTCTGATTTCCTTTCATCTGGTTGTTTTATTGGGTGCCTTCGATTCGACAGCTCTGTTGCTCCGTTGTGACTGATCCGGTCCCCCTTTGCTTTATAGCTTGTTTTACTTCCAGTCTATTGGTTGACTGGATAGCCTTCTAATTCTCACAGTTTACTTTCTCCGATTCGATTGACTTTCTGCGTGGTTCTCAGTCTCACATTTGTGTAATTCTTTATTCGTAGCGGTTCACAGATTAGTGGATATTGTTGTGTTTGTTGATTGACTTGTGTGTGAAGTACCACGCCTCTGCAAGATTCTGCTACATTTTTTCCTTCATGAGCAATTGTTTGTACAGTATCCCAACTGAAGTTAAGTCCTGTCCTCATGAACTGAAGCAAGTGACGTTGTCTTCTGCTGGCAAACTTGTGATAGTGTTTATTGCAACATACTGATCAGATTTGACAAGCCGAATTGGCGATGTTATAACGTCCGTCATTTGTTCCTTCGTGGACTCAAACCTCCGTGGTCGAAACGTCGACCAGTTGGCCATTTACTACACCCGCAACTGAAATGCAATTCCGTACATCAAGAAATGCCTTAATTCACAATAAGCCTTCTGCAATCAAAGAAATCTTAGTAGCCCACAAATCAGCCCCTCCAATGAGGAAACTGATTTCAACAACCAAGAACTAGACCGAAGAAGGACCAAAAACAAGGCCGCGTATCCAGTCATTTGCGGGACTTCATCAAACACTATAGTGGACAAGCGGGGAGAAAACTTTCTACACCAGTAAAGGAGAACAACGCAGCTATCAAAAGATACGATCCGCCATCTCTCATTTCCACATATGGAGAACAAGAAGTACACAAGTTTGACCTAGAAAAATTGAAGATGGTAGCACGCTGAAGTACAATACTGAAGAGACAAAAGTGGTACTCGACAAAGAATTCAATCAACCAGGATATCGAATTCGACCCTAGGAGTAAGGGACCGCTAACTCAGTGGTAACACAAACCCAGCCCCGGCCGTTAGATCAGCGGACCAAGAAAGGGGGCTCGCTGTGGATGCAAACGAACAAGGGTCGCGGCGGGAGGACCGTAGAGGTCAAGTCTCAAGGCTACCCGGACACCACCAATCAGGAGACTGGTCAACCAGCGGGCCATTAGGAATGCCTACCCACACGATCACTGATTGGTCAGCGTCAAATTGAGTAGGTGGGCCCTACATCAGTCCACGTATGCGTCACAACCACGCACGTGCACGCAAAACGTGCTGGTCGCTATCACGTTGACTAAGAATTAACGTTCGCAACCAAATCGCCCAGCTCAGCAAACAAACCAACGCAAATTTGATACGTATACCAAATGCATGAACGTTGACAAACGATTAATCGCATTCTGAATACCAGTTGAAGACAATGTCGGCTTTCGTTTAATTTCATCATGCACACAGCTAGGATATCATTTCCATCAGTGACTTTCTCTTAACAGTTTAAATCTCCGAAATCTTTTTGTGGTGTACACGGGAATGTGTATCAGTGACATCCCCAAAAGTCATGACCAGCATAGTATTTATGACGTGACTGGAAGAAACCTGTTTTTTTCTGGAAGAACTCTTGGCAGTCGATTTTGTCCTACCTGGTGCCAAAAGAGGACAGGTAAGGAAACTACACGGCGCCATCATGCAGCTTTGGTGAACTGAAGAGCATGTTACAAGATATAGACGTGACGAGGCCGTCGGCGACCTTATTGTGCCAGCTGGTTGGCTGCATATAGTCGATTGTTATCAGTTAATTTTGAACGGCAGACACACTGGTCCGTAGTCAGTTTCAACTTGGGGAACGGACATCTTTAACCGTCTGCTGTTACAAAGACAGTAGGACGTTCTCCTCCCAATTTATTTGAGCGTGAATCTACAGCTCAAGAGTGAATGATTCAAGCAACAAAAACAGCGATGCTCTCTCCATCGATCGAGCGCGCACGCGAACATCGTTAAAAGGAAGGGATACTGTGCGACAATCCGGGCCCATCTAGTGCCGTATGGACTTAAAGAGTGTGAAGGTCACATGGCCGCCCTGGGATCATCGGTTTGACCTGCCCAGGTGTATTGCTCACAATGGTGTGAAGTTTGGAGCCATCAGTTGCACACTTCCAATCAACACATACCGCGGATAAATTCTGCCACAGCTCTTTTCGATGCATCCAGTGATTTTGTGAATACTTTTTTTCGGCGGTTGATTTCACTAAAAAGTGGTAACGTGGTCGTGCTAGGTTTAATAGCAAACAGACGAAAAGGAAAACACTGAATGGACGACACAGAGTGCCAATTTGGAGTATGGCATGTTAACCTCACAGTTATGCAAATGATCGATATGAAACAAATAATTAAGAAAGAGTATAAAGACGTTGAATTCAAATGGAGTAGTTTTAACGGTTAAATGCAAATAACGGAGTTCGAACTTGGTTGACGGTTTTAGGCAGCTCCTCACAAAGCCACAGTTACACTCCGTTTTGCGTTAGTGAGCTATTGAAATGAAAATTTGTGGGACTTTACATTGCACTCAGTTCCAAGTTTGATTAGATGACTTTTCAAATCTTTTCCAGATAAGCCCCACCACTAAGCAAGAAGAACCTCACAGTTATGCAAATGATCGATATGAAACAAATAATTAAGAAAGAGTATAAAGACGTTGAATTCAAATGGAGTAGTTTTAACGGTTAAATGCAAATAACGGAGTTCGAACTTGGTTGACGGTTTTAGGCAGCTCCTCACAAAGCCACAGTTACACTCCGTTTTGCGTTAGTGAGCTATTGAAATGAAAATTTGTGGGACTTTACATTGCACTCAGTTCCAAGTTTGATTAGATGACTTTTCAAATCTTTTCCAGATAAGCCCCACCACTAAAGCAAAAAGTGCATGTGCGAAAAGTTAAGCCCCGCCCCACTTTTTGCCAGCTCCATTTTAATGTACGTGCACAGCCTTGGCCTATTTTTGATGAAAACAATTCCTTATCCTCATCTGGGCTCATTTGGCGCAAAAATGTTCTCTGTTCGGACGTAAAACCTTAAATGAACTTTCTGAAGCTTACAACTCTCGTTCACGACAAGGAGACGGCTATATGTGTTTTGCAGAGCCACATAGTGATCCATGAGCAACGTTTACACGACAGTCGCCACCAAATGACACTTTCAGCTGTTTCTCACAAGTGTAGGTGTAATACCCGACAGTATCGCCAAGAAATCGGTCTTCGAAAGGGAACTTGGCTGGAGCGGTCTGGGATGGAGTTTATTTATCGCTGGTCCAAAAATCTGAAACAATCTGCTCAGAGGAATTATCTATTAGCCACACGATCGCTGTAGACTGGAAGAACTTTCTTCGCGAAGTTCGCTTTTGCAGACTCCAACAGTTATCGAGGGACCTTTTCATGCAAATTGTTAATGACGTGTCCCAACTTCACCCTCTTCAACAAAAACTAAAAGTACAAATTCCATATCCTCCTTTTTCTAGTCATTTTGGGTGGCATGGGTTAATTTTTTGGTGGGGCTTATCTCGACAAGATCCAACTTTTCGTAAACCGCACATTCCAGCGACAACTCAACAGCTATTGTAAACGCTTTTGTAGTCTTGTTGGTTCCCGCTTTGATAGAATGACTGGAGAACAAAGAATAAAAAACCGCAATCGTCCTGACATCAGCATTTACTTCTTAGTGTATGAACCGTTCGCTTCTCGGATTTCTTTGAGAGTTAATGAAAAAAGTTTACATCTCCATCCACCGCTTGGGATGTCCTCAAGAGAAGCAATCCAGCAGCGAATATGTCGGAGATTCGTATCTTGAAGGTGAATACTTCGATTTATTTAAGAGGTTCCTTTGTTTGAATTCTCGCGTGTACTAAGTGGGATGCAGAGCTACCCATAATTTTGTGAAGAGTGCGGCACTCAGGCTCAGCGTCATCATGCAATTAACGCCTTACAAGCCAGCTCAACCGAAACGTTTCTTTTTGTGGTTACTCATTAGTAGTCACAATTGAAAAATATTTAAAGTCCGAACCTGACTACGGTCTGGTGGGTTCTAATTGGCTCGTTGAATCTAACGCCATCTGAACATTGTTCGTGGACTTTCCAATACCATCCGGTCAGAAAATTCACCCAGCCAATTTTCCATACTTCTTAGAGAAACGTGTTTGCCAAGCCCGAGATAAACGAAACGGCTGTGATCGATTTCCGTGATGTTCTGAGTTTTCGCTTGAGAAGTATTTTGCCTGTAAAATAGTACCTTTACTCTGCAAACGCATGAACGATCAAGATAAACAAAGTGTACAGAGTTATCTTCTCATGAGTATCACCGGCTGTCGGTGGCAACGGAAAATAGGGTGGTTCAACCAACCGATCAATCTCGAGATGAGCAGAATGAGAAGAAGCCAGTCAAAGTAAATGAGGATTATTCGGACAACCAATCAGCCCAAAGAAAGGCAAACCACAATACAACCTAGATCATAATCGGACCAACAAAATTCACGAACACGCTGTCTCTCGACGCAGCCATTACACCGTACTTTATGTTTGTTTCACAAAGGTGTCCAACAACTGAAGAGGATTCAAACATCATGGCACATATGGATTCATTTTAGAAAGTAATCGACCATTCTAACTACTTGGAAGAATAGAGAATCGGGAAACCGTTTGGATAAAAGTTACCATCCCCCTGCTACGAATCGCCGGATTAGGCAACCATATTGTGAGTAACAATTCTGTACATCGTGTGTAGGCATGCAATCGGTGATGGCATTGCGTAACACATAGTAACACCGTTAGGTGTCGTGAAGGGACCGTTGATGCACGTAGAATCAAGCACCGCAGGAATTTCGTAACTGGACTAGAACTGAGTAGTATGACCATGGGACCTAACCAACTGGCTTGAACCCACTCAGAGTCTGGTTGTCGTACAACCGTCCACGCGAATGGTGTCAAGCAAAAATCGACAATCTCCAATACTGGGAAGTGCAGTTAAGCGGGAAACTATGAGGGACTTTTATATGGTGGGATGTCATGAAACCGTGTCTGGAGCAGCTAAGTGCGACGGAAAATTTCACTGGACCCTTCTTGAGCTTTTATCATTCCGACTAGGTTGCACATTCCCCACACAAGGTCAGCTAGTTATCTGTGTTTTAACAGTCAAACAGCGTGGCAAGAAGTGTACAAATACGTCGCTAGATTCAATCGGATGTTTACTCTAAATGTGACTGCAGATACGAGATACCATTTTTACTAATAAAAGCTGTATTCAACTCCGCTGAAACCTAGTGGTTCTGTCTCACCTCTGTTCAGTTCAAAGGCACCGGAATACAATTACCAAAACCATATTTCTGCTTCAACTGGTTTCAGATGGTCATGCTTTCCAAATCGATATCAGAATCGCCTGAATTAAGGCTGATCAATACTGGACTGCTGATCATGTGACCAGTTTTGAAACTTTAGGTTTTCATGGTCAGTCGTTAGTTTTGTCCACTGAAATCGACCACAAATCACCTGTCCATTCCCGCTAGTTTTGAAGGACCAGTTCACCTGTTAGATTTTTGTGATATTCTGGACAGAACCCTTCATTAGACCAACCCGATGACGTAACAACTTGCGGCAGTGCCGCAGATGTCCCCCTATGGTCCTTCTAATCTCACATTCCAGTGCTTTTTCTTCAAACTCGTGAAAAGCCTACCCAACTGTCTAAAGCTCCAGAAGGTTCACATAGAATTATTGATTTTTGAAATTACATTACCTCAGGATTACCAAGCAGCCTGATTCGCATTTTTCCGAAGGACTTCTAGTCGAGTGTCTGGTAAGGTGAGCAGTAACTACTTCAGGTTGTGAGCTTCTGTGTTTTAGCGAAAGAAGTTATACCTTGAGGAGAACTCTGTACCAACTTCCGCATATCCAGGATAACAGTTTGCTCTTGGAAGCGTTCGGATCACTCTCACAGTAACTAGCACTTCACATGCAGTCCAGCGGAGGTTTACCCCAATTACGAAGACGTTGGGAGACGGTGAGACGTCAATATGTCATGCGGAAAAATCCACCTTTTGTCGGCTAAACTTGCACAACTGATGTATACCTGTTTGGTTCAAATGGAATCGAATGTAATGCACAAACTTGAAGTGGAAAGGAGACGACAGAATCGCAATAGGCTTCAGTTGCCAGAGAGAATCAGATTAATGTTTGTGACCAAGGATACGAAATCTGAAAACGGCCACAGGGGTATCGACAAAGTGTGACTCATACAAGCTCGGTCAACACACACGTCCTCCTTATTGCCTCAGTGTTCCGGTACACGGGGAGAGACTCCAGGAAGAGAATCGTTGTGCGACCAGGCCGTTCCCTCGTTCAAATGCATCTTCTTTGTATGAATAGACAGCACCAGTTGGAGATCTTTGGTCTCGTGTAAACTGACGTTTAGGATCTTCCAGGTTCAGTGCTTCACCACCAACAAACTCATCCGAGAGTAACTTCATACGGCGGCTCGACGGTTGGACTCACCTGGCGATGAGGGGTTGGCCTAACCCGAGAATACTGTTGCAAGTAGTAGGTGAGTTTCAATCCACACATGACCCTCGACTTTTGGAACTACTTCGACCATATTAGAGAATAGGCAGATGAAGCCCACACATGTTAGGTGATCCCTCTTTTCTCCAGGAAAAAAAGACGGCTTTGCCGCATTCATGAATACAGAGTTGCCGGTCACCCGAGGAAAACATCCTACTGCCCTCGCATTCTTGACGCAGTGAGAAGTACGGCTTCACGCCGAGACGGCCTCGCACTATAGTTACTTGTGTGGGGATCAGCTGCTCCCCATCGGTCTCCATGTCAGGTTTGAACCCTGAAGAAAGAGGTTCCAGCCACTGAAGTTTGACCACCACGACGAAGGTAACTATGGCACTGCCATCGCTGACAAGGTTGCGTACGTCCGACGTAGTGCGTATCCTACTGGCGTATTTTTTCGAACTAGATTCAATTCGGAAACGCTTTGCATTGGATACCCGATCGGGATTGGAGTTGCTTCACTCGAATACACACACACACATGCGGGGGGGGACACTTGCGTATCCTCAGCAATAATCCAGACGCTAAGCTTTTCACGACAAGCTTTGCAGACGTCACAATGCCGTCGGACCAGACAGGGGAATTCATCGCGTCTGGCCTTGCCTGCAATCGATGACTGACCACATCAGACCGCCTCCTCAATTTTTTCAAACAAGTTGGACTGACGTGGAACGAGAACAGGTTGTGATCAAGCGCCGGCATAATTAACCAATCACCTCTGAGCTTGTTTGGTTGCCCTCGTAGGCAGTAATTCAAGACGCATTTAGAACTTAAATGTCAAAACGATGAGGCCGTGCAATCGAATGAGATGAACTTTGGAGCACACGTTCAAACTGAACAAATGCGCGCAGAATCTGAAGTGGACCTGGTCAGAGCATTCGCTCGCGTTTATTCGACTAGCAGCTTCAATTATGTTGTGATCGCATTTGCCATAGGACAAAAACATGTAGTTTGTGTTACAATTCAGCTCGGAGCGAATCATCCTGGCTGAGGAAAGTCCTCGCCACAATAAGTTCCTTCGCCACTGTTACAGTTGAGCACTTCTGGGAGTTGCAGAGCCATCATTCACAGACGTACTGAGGAGTTTCTTTGCCGTCGCACGTGACAGGCTGTACGAAACCTCTTGCATGGGTTCTTTGTTGCTCATTCTGGCTTCACATTTCACACCGTATTTTGCCTCCCCTGAACAGGCTCCCTACACTGAGTAATCGGTGGTTTTCCGATATGGAAATTTGAGTCACGCGTACGTGTGACGACCCCGAATATCAAAAGGAAGAATTTGGTCCGCAAGTTTACGGCACGTTCGTGGCATCAACACGTGTGTGACTCTGCCACTGACCGGTGCAGCGCAGTGTCAGCAGGGTCCGCACACGATAGAACAATGAGCGGATTGTTTGCTCAGTGGTGAGGGGTGCGGTCGTCCCTTCCGAGACCAGTCTCCCGATTGTGATTGGCTGTTTGACAGAACAAATCAGGATAGGCTCAAGAAACGGGGCACGTACACGTGTGTGTGTGTGTGTGTGTGTGCGAAATTCGCGTGTTACACCGTCCCCTTGGTCGTCTGAGTTGGCGTGTCGGAACATAAGCTATTGAGGGAATTTTCTGGAGTTGACGAAATATATGTCCTTAAAAGAGATGATCGAACGGAGGGTGTTCACTGTGAGGAAATCAGCGAGCGTATCCGTGCCCTATGCGACGGTCTGGATGAATCGTGTCTCGATATTCCCGCACTCACCCGCCAAATAATCACTGGATTGTGTCCTAGGATGACGACATCTGGACTAGACAACTTGGCCGCTGGAGAATGTGCCTATATGACAACACGATACCGCGTCTACGGGGCCTTGGCCGCTCGCCCGGCTGTTTCCAATCTGCATAAAAATACGAAAGCTTCTGTTTCGGAAGTTACAGAGGATCTGTATGGGTACGTTACTGAGCGCACGAAGCTTTATTCACTCATAATGAGTGAAGAAGTTAGCAAGATCATAAGGGAGAACGCTGACCGACTGAATTCGGAAATAGACTACCAACGTAAGCCTAACTGCAATTATTTCGATTTTACGACTCTAGAGCTCTCCTGCCTCTTCAAACTGCACGGCAAGGTTCACGAACGTCCGCTCTTGATGGCTTCCATAGGGATACATAAGCGTGACATCGATGCCGCCATTGAGACGTACAACTTAATGTCGGAGAATTGGTTCACTCACGCTTCACCGAAGGTGTTTATGAAACACTCAAAGAATGTGCTATCATCTCCAAGAATGCGGGAAGTTTCGGCGTGAATATACACAACACATGGAGTGCAGGCAATTGCATCGCCGCAACCAATGGAGATTCGAATGAAATTGTTCCCGTGTTACGTGTGTTTAATGATACTGCTCGCTACATCGACCAGGGTGAAAATAAACGTCCCGGTTGTTTCGCCGTCTACCTGGAACCGTGGCATCCGGATGTCCTCCAGTTCACTGAAATGCGAAAAAAATACTGGCGCCGAAGTAATTCATGGTCGAGACTTGTTCTGGATACCGGATATCATCGTGCGACGAGTGGAGGGAGGCGAATGGGGAGTGGACGCTCATGGATCCACACGAATGTCCAGGTTTACCTGACACACACAAACACAGACACATGAATGCACATCAGTGTCGGACGCGTCAGCCTTTGTTGCAAGGCGAATAGCCGGTGTCGAGGACTCGAAAAGGTTGAGATCACTGAGCGTCAGATTAGCACACAAGTATGCAAATGAAAGGGCGGGGGATCATCATAACGTCAAGTTAGACTATTTAGGCTAGTTAGGCCCTATTTTTTCATCTCCGTGCAAACCGGGGAAGAGAGTGTTGGAAAAGCCTATCGAAATTGTACTACGCGTCCTAACTTGACACTTTTCGTTCAATAGGCTAGACAGCATTGGAGTAAAGTGGATGACGGTCTTTGTAAGTCTGAGGCAAGGTTAGCACCAGTTAGTCTCAATTTTGAGCGGTGCATTCAAAATTGGTTTTGGTTTTTTGCTTGTTCAAGTTCGTGAACGAATTCTTTCACTGTTTAAACTGTGTACTGAGTTCGTACGTGCCATTTTGCTCAATTCTTTACATAACCTGTGCGTTAAAATGTCTGTCGGACTGTAAGCCATCGCCGCGGTGCACCCACTTACTCTCCGTCATCACGAGGTATGGATTTCACGGCTACCAAGTCCTCACTTCTAAGTCAGAAAGACTAGTGAAAAGGCTCCATTTAGATCGGAACACTGAAGGAACAAATCGCACTTTTTCAGAAAGCTCTGGAAGATGCATACATATATTGGTGTTCTCTTTTGTTAACAACAAAAACCCATTGGTAAATCAGAAGGCGAGAAAAAGACACTAATACAACCTGTATTTTGAGGGCGTGAGGTTACGACAACTAGGTGCACCTTAATCAAAAATAGAAGGTTCAAACGAAGGCGTGAGGTTACAGCAATTAGGTGAATCTTAATCAAATACAATACAATACCCAAAAATAGAAAGGTTCAAACGAAGGACTTATCGTTCTGAGTGTGAATTGTAATAGTTCCACCGAGTTCGTCTGAGTGCCGGCAGCCGTGTTTCTTTTGACAGATTCCCTGCTACACGACCCTCGTTGTCCGCAGTTTTTGGTGGTTGAGCCGGTCTGCATCTCGACGCGCGAGTGATGTGTGTGTGAGTGTGTGCTTGATTGTGTTCTGTCCTTATATATAGGTCGTTGCAATGATTGGGACATGAAAACAATGTGACATCACCTGGTGTAGTTCAAAAGGTCATGGAACGGGATTTGACATATTGTCATATTTACATCACACGATTTTGACGCGTGATTGTGAGACAGACGAAATGGAATGTGGGTAGTGGGTGCCGGTGTGAAATTGCTTAGAGGAGTAATTAAGCAGAACGGTAAGTGTGATGTACATGACTGACACTCTGTTCACTGCCCTATTCCTTATTCCCTTGTTTTAACGTTCTATATGCTGTATGTATACGCCAATTCGAATACATACGTGCTACTTGTTGCGCTGATATGAATTCTGGATTTCTAGTTCGTCTGGTTATACCGATATACTTACGAAACTTAGTTCTCACAGTAAGCGTTACAAATACTCCCCCCCTTTAGAGAGAGATCATATAAGCGTTGTCATCAATCCAGACAAGTCACGTCTTGTCTGGTGATGCACGTTGTGGGATGTGGAACAAAACAAAGCACGAGGGAGACAGTGGATGCGTATGCTCTAATCGGATTGGGCAACCGCTACACATAATGAACATAGCGGCCTGGACGAACGTCCGTAACGAACGGATCAACACATCAGACAACCCCTAACATTAAACCAGCCGGATGGTAGTCATGGACTTTTGTGTTCTTATAAGCACGCCGATGCAACTGGCCGCGACCCCAGATCGCAGTTTCCATCCAACAGTCGGGGACCCGTCAACTAGGAACGACAGCGATGCTGGGGGGGGAGGTAAGCCTCACAAGGACACAGCGCCAAGCATAATTGGAATCACCGTCGCTCATTTCTTTAGACGACGATAAAGGCGCGACGGTGAACTCCATGCCCGATTCACAAGTTCTAAGCTGGATTGGGTGAGTCGTGTGGAGACAAGCAGCGAAGTCTACCGACAGATCAACCACAAGTGTTGAACTTTACGTCGGCGACTGCTGCGAGAGCCCCACAATCACTGCGAAACCGCCGGCCTCCAACTCCATTCTGTCAAAAGCGATCTGTCCGATTGTGGACTCAGTCGTCACTCATGACCCCTCAATGAGCGTGTCCAAGGAGCTGTTACACGAACTACGAAGTTTGTCTCGTGGTGCTTGACCTCTTTCCCCTGGAGTATTGTCGCCTCCGAGGAGACCTACTTCTTACATATGCCCTGTTTGAACAAGGTCTGGCTAAGAGGGTTTTCACCGTTGACCCAGCAAGCGCAAGTCGGGGGCATTGTAAGACGATTTTCAAGGTCAGAGCGAACACTTTCATTGGGCAAAATTTTTTTCTCATTTCGGGTGGTTGATGTGTGGAATCAGAAGCACTTTTAGATGCCTCTTTAGCTGAGTCCTCACGCTGGCAAGATTACTGCCCTATCTGAGAACATGAAGACCAGTGCTTCACCCTTTTTCCGCTTGTGCCCTTCAGGTGAACAGAAGCCGCTGAACAACAAGATTAAACACAAGTCGGGAAGCGTGCGCGAAAGCCTCGATCCTGCGTATCAATGCGTGACGAAAAACCTTTGCATACACTCGTACTCACTAGAATCTACATTGATCGATCACCAGTTGGGCATGCTGGTAGAACTTCCGCCTCCTGCTCACCGCCCGGTCTTATGACTTCGGACGTACAAATAATACGGGAAGTTCAGTTAGCCAAAAATGTGGCACGCGGGCAAACACAGTTCAGCGAAAACTGCCAGCGGAATTACTTATTGTGAACTGGAGTTCGTCGGCTTCTTCCACTCTGACATATAGGTCTTAAGACGGACACCTGCGTGGCGGTGTTAAGCCTTAACACTCTTGACTGAATGTCGCCACGGGTACTTCCATTGAAGAATGCGTCCAGCACCAGAAGCTGCGTTGGTTGGGACATGTGTTACGTATGCCGAACCATCGTTTGCCGAAGGGAGTGCTGTTTTCCATGCCCAATTCGGAGTGGCGTAAACAGAGAGGTGGCCAACCCTTGACTTGGCAGAGGAGTATGAAGGAGATCACGAAACGCTTGGGTGCTGTCGGTGCTACTCGCCTTCCAGGATGGGGACCGCGTGATCCTCACTGTGCCTGGTTGGAGACACTACAATATATGGCTGCCAACCGGTGTCAGTGGTGTTCTTGTCATCAGTTTCCATTCAGAATGTCTGAGTGAATGTCTGGAGGTATGAGCACCTCGGAGTGATTGTGGTAAGCTAGTACTAAGTCCCTTCCTCGTCCATCTTTATTCTTTTCTTTACAATAAGGCTTTCTTGGTTGTACGCCAGTGAAGAATCACTGTTGAACACTGATGTCATGCTCTCAGCGATGATGCTGATGCTGATGCTGCTGCTGCTGATGATGATGATGATGATGATGATGATGATGATGATGATGATGATGATGATGATGATGATGATGATTATGAATGTTTACGCAATGTAATCCTGGTTGTAATCGAGAACTACGTTAAATCAGTTTCAGCAGAACCTGGTGACTTCCCAGCATTTGTCAGGGATACGCACCTTTTTTACTTTGATCTTTCAAACTCCTGAGGAGGGACAAAATCTAATGAAAAAATGTAGTACCCAAGCAGAATTACGACCTTGTGCTTTGTCCACTAACCGGACCTGGTCAATTTCCAC
Source organism: Opisthorchis viverrini (assembly GCF_000715545.1). Classification (NCBI taxonomy): domain Eukaryota; kingdom Metazoa; phylum Platyhelminthes; class Trematoda; order Opisthorchiida; family Opisthorchiidae; genus Opisthorchis; species Opisthorchis viverrini. Next base: position 267,007 of record NW_008752114.1, read on the forward strand.
GTCCTACGCTAGCTTCCACGCTCACCCGCATTAAACAGCCAAACCAAGTGCATCGACTCACATTGCGTTTCGACTCAGCAACACACCCACACGGCAGTTGCGTTACGGTGCGCGCAAGCGCATGTGAACCAATCTATACGCGCGGAATCAGGCGAGCAAGGCGAACATTCCAACGAGTAAAAATGGTATTGTGCAAATTACGTTAGCGTTCTGGTGTGGTCCACTTTGGGTCGATCAATTGCGAGTGGATGGTAGAAACACAACGGAAGCGCACATAAGCGTGGGTCTACATTGGCTGGGTCGAGTGTTGTACAACACGAGCGCGTGTTTGCACGCCGCCAAACACGCCAGCGATATCAGAAAAATGTGGTTGAGGAACTTTTCAAGTGGCTAGCGTCATAATTTCCGTACTCCGATCTACGCCCTCTTCTTTTTCGATTTGACTGACGTTTTGTTTTCGCTTCTAATGAAGTGGCATCTTCGAAGAAGCCAGAAGAAATATGAAGCGCCCGAGGTAAGTTTATCACACATTTACTGGTTTGTCAAGAAGCCAGAAGAAATATGAAGCGCCCGAGGTAAGTTTATCACACATTTACGCGACTGGTTTGTCTGGTTAACACGGGATTTGGGATGAGCTATCCCGGTCGTCATTGTATCGTCCTTTGTCAGGACGGATGAACGAACGGGCGCGTCATTTGACCGGGTCAATAGCTATTTGCTAGCAAGACACGTTATCGAGGGTGAGTGTTCCTCTCAGAACGGCATGAACTAAACAAATTTGGTGTTGAAATTACACCAGTCAGCGTCAGAAATATATGGGAATCAGTTTCTTCTATCGAGAACAAAGTCAATGGTGTGCACTGTATTAGTTTAGAGGTAGACAATGGACCCAAGAGTCACACAATCCCGAATCTCTGTGAATCCTCAAATCCGTCTATTTGGGGTGTGTGGTGCGCCACCAATCGCTTGTCTCCTAGACCAGTAACTGTGGGTTAGGGTTCCGAAATCGGATAGACGAGACAAGTCCCATTCTGGACGTCATGAGAGACGACTTATTTATACGCAGGTTTCTTGTGACAAGTAACTCAAATTAGTTTCAGAACTTTTGAAAAAGTTTGGTGACAATCGGTAGATTAATTGCTGGGCAACGTCTCGCTTTTGACACAAAAGCTTCGTCAGGCCAAGTGACTAGGTCACGAGGTTGGTCGAGATTTAAGGCGGAAAGAGAACCAATCAGCTAAGTCAAGCTAAATCTCTGTTGGGTGTCGGTTGAGGGATTTTGGTGTGTTAGAGTGGTTGAACAAGTGTTGGGTCGGTGGGTAACCTACATGTGTTTGGGTCCAGCCTAGGATCTAGTTCTTCTGGTTCCGTTCATTTGATGGTTCCTCTTGAACTTCGTTTGAACCTTCTGTCAGTCAGTCTGTGTGGGTGAGCTAGTGCTAAGAAAGTTGTGTAAGAGGGATGCTGTGACCTTTGGTCGGTTGGGGTTTCCACCCCCATCTCCCGGTTTTTTCTAATGATCCTAAGTGGATTGACAACCACACCGTCACGTATCAACTCGGGTTATCTATCAACTATTGACGATGCCAGCCAAACAATACACATAGCCCCTGGCCTTGATATATCTTTATAAAAAGTTTACATCAAGTTATTATTAGAACGGGTCATCTCAAATCATAAGAGTAAGTTAGGATGTTGGCAGGTCTACTGTCGTGCAGTGACGAATATTCGTCCATATGTACCCTGATTACTCATCACAGTCGATCATAGGACTCAGCCTGGTGTGTGTGTGTGTGTGTGTGTGTGTGTACGTCGGAAAAATACGGTAGTATCTTCCCATGAGGTGACGAAGTATGACAGAAAACCTACAGGTTGGCTGCGTCGATCCAACGAGATTGCTGTCGATGGTCCTAGAAGAACGCGAATTCCCCCTCCCCCCGTCAGGGAGAAATATCCTACTCAAGTGGATCAAATAGGGAATCATTCGGTCTGTTTCATTCCAGCTGCAGTCCGCATAACTTCAAATGCAGTATGAAGAATTGAAATCAAGAAAATAGCCGCGCGGATTCTGCGCATTGCTACTTTAGCATTTTGATTAGTTCTAATGGCTGACGATAAAGGACGGGGACTGCACTTCTGGAATAATCGAGACAGAAAAGCGTTAGACGAAGGAAAACAGTGAAATGCCGACTTCCGACAAGAGCAGTTGTTTCGGTTGATGTCTGAGTAGTCCTCAAAGTTCACAGGCCCATCTCCATGTTCCACCTCATTCTTAGGTTTCAGATAGAGCGTACCGTACTCCAGACGGTTCTGAAGGCTATGAAACAATTGGTCGAATTTCGTGCAGTTTGGAATCAAGTGGAACATAAGGTTTACGCAAACTTGGAGATTATGCCACAGGAAGGGTAGAATCGATCGTGAAAACTGGAAAGATTTTCAGCAACCACATGAGTAGTGTGTCACCGCTAGACAACGAGATGTTATTTTCGCTTAAAGCATAAAAAGGAAATGAGATGAGTCGTCAAGAGTTTTAGAAGCCCTCCGAACGGCAAACGTAGAAACAACTAGTTTTAGGTGCAAACGTACTTGCAGCTCGGGTGCGTTCATTGGTGGGTGTTCACGTGACCATTGATCAGTTCGGCGAGTTTGGCAGTTGGATTGCAATGGCTGCGTCACTAATCCAAGTGACATCATCAGTGCGTAATTGAGTGGGTGTTAGGAAGCACTCATTTTAGGTATGGACGTGCTTAGAGCTCAACTTTTCCTACATGTTTTGACAATTTTCATTGGTTCATTTTACAGCGTGCCTGCGGTGTGTCTTAGGCTCCCTTTCTCGCTGACAGACGCACACAAAAGCTCTAAATATTGGTGCACTAACACGTTCACGTGACTTTTTGACGAATTGCCACGCATGTTACCACTTTGTCTGGTTAGATCTGAACCAAGGGAATGAAAATGTTCTTGTTATTTTTTTCTGGCATGGAGTGACTACGTGAGCACAATTAAACATCGTCTGGGTTGTGAGTTGTGGTCAATCATAGTCAGCCGGAATAAATATGTCATTCATCTATGATGATGGTACCGCTCAGTTTAATACCAAGAGTATCAATCAACACTCCCCTCATCAGTGAACCCACGATAACTCCATCTGTTTGTGTGTACTTGAAATCAATTGGCTGGAGGTGCACGTTGGTGTCTGATAAAACTACGTGTGGGTCTATTCCAGCTGACGAATATACACAATTTGTGCATACATGGACCTCATGAGTACTACTCACTGAGATGTCATTTACGACTGGAGGTCAAATCCCAGTACTTATACTGCGTTTGGCCTATCGATCGATCATGCATTTGCATTTCCTCTTAAAGATGGAAGGGCACAGAAAGCGTGCGGATAAAAAAGACGAAAAAAGCGTCATACCTTCGGAAGAAAACACGAGATTCAAATGAAATACAATAGGCAATGATTTGCATGAGATAGACGTAATACACGACATCATCATCAACACTGTAATAACCGCGTACTCGTCGTATAGTGGTTGTAGCTGCCACAGTTTCGTTCACCGATGAATTGGGGGGGGGGGTAGGTAGCTGCGCATTGCAGGCGGGAGCTGGTAAATAGGTGCATAAATCCAGCACTGTAAGTTGGGGGAATCGGGAAGGAAGCTATGCATTGAAGGCAGTAGCTTGGATGCACGAGCGCCATTGAGAGGGCGACTGGGACATGTCTAACAATGTCTCTAACCATTGATGTGGCCCGTCTCTGGGTCCCCATCCAGGAAGACAGCAGGGCCCATCGCAACTGAGTTTGCTGGTAATGGCTTTTATACTTTGCTGCCAAGTCATTGTTTGACCGCCTCTGGCTCGTTTGCACCCTTCACGTGGTTGTGCGAAAACAGCCCTTCGAGGAATTCGGTCGACTGGCATACGCAGCACGTGGCCCAGCCAGAGCGACCTGTGCAGTGTGATCAGTTCATCTATCGAGGGTGAGTTATTTCTCTCGAATACCATTCGACGTACTTCAGAATTGCTGATCCGGTGTTTCCACCAGATTCGGGCAATGCTCCGAAGACATTGATGATCAAACACTTAAATTCTTTTGACGTCCTCGGCGCGCAGCGGCCAGGTTTCTGATCCATATAGTAACATGGGGCGCACCGCAGCATTGTAAACTCGATCATTAACGGATAAACTGATGTCACGTCCACGCAACAGGCGATGCAGGATCCGCACCAGGCCGCCTCAGGTTTCAGTTTTCGCGATATTCGAGTCATCGCGATACATGTACAGACGTAATACACTACTCCAAGGTTTGCTGAAAATTCTTCGACAGCCCACGACTGATTTCGCTCTTCCTCACACTTAGGAAACATCGTAAACCAGAAAGTCAGCTGGGTTCCATGGGGCGGGGGGCTCACGCGAAACTAAATTTGTTCGCAAATAAGTTCACTTCGCTAATTTCGTTTCATCACTATTCAAGGTGACATTATCAGTGCCTTGTTAGGGTGCTTGGTGCTGCTTGGTGGCACGCCCAGCTCAGCGAACCATCTACGCCACCCGAGCTGCCAAAATTTTCCTCGACGGCGAATGAAGAGCTTCAGTAACTCTGAGAAATAAAAATATTATAGGGTGGAATATGAAGTTTCTTGAAGCATGCAGACATCCTAACGATACAAACCTGGTAACGGATGAATGAGCTGCAGTGTGTATCGTCCATTACTTTGACATTTGAAATTCGCGCAGTTGTAACCCCCGCTCCACGTCTGTGTTCAGTGCGTATGTACGAACTGGCGTTTGTTTGTCCGCACCACCTACCCACTCAGTTGACCTTGAGGTCATCCAGCCATTTTGTGGCCGAACTTATGCACGTGTGACTGTCTCACGTTGGAGCCTGTTTGCTCATTTGGTTCGTACTTTGATAGTCCAAGTGGACCATCTGTTTTGGACGAGTATCAACCCAACTCCGAATTTGTACTAGCTTCCCGGAGGTTCTGGTAATACAAGTCACTGGAAGATACCGTTTGGCAGTTACACAGTATGTGAAACTAAACTCAAGCGGGGGTGAAACCCAGTGTCCGAGGGTTTTAAGGCACTGGACATACTTCAAGGAGGAGTTTTGAGGCTAAATCTGACGTTGTTCACATAGCCCAACCCATGGAGAACAACACAGACTGAGTGAGAACTATAATGGCTGATCAAATACTGGATCAGCGGTCCTCATACGACTCGTCTGGTTTCGTTGTTCTGCTCCATGTGCCAAATTGAATATTGTAGGTAGTCACAGCATGTGTGAGTCAGTGGATACCGCCAGGTTGCCCAAGCCTAGACAGGGGAAGTATAGGTCGGGTTCGAAACACGGACCTTCCGGTAGTAAATTCGCGCTCTAACCACTGATCCATCTCGCCCTCAGCACATGTTTCATTGGTTTGTCTTCAGACCCTGAGATAGTTTAGTGGTTAATACGCATACTTACTGAACTGAAGGTTCGTGGCTCGAACCCAATCCAGGCACCTCGACTGCTCCTGTCTAGGCTTGGGGAATCTGGAAGTATCTCAGCCCTTGTACGTTCTTCGGGTGACACAGCGGCTAGGCAACAAAAGCATGTCATGGCGAAGTGGTTACTTATTTGATTTAGTATACCATAAACACAATTCAGCGGCAGATAGTCCTCTATATCCAAAACTCACTGATGACTCTCTTTTAGGAATCTACTTTACATGTTTCCTGTGAGACTGCGTATGAGTTTTCTGAAAAACAGTCTAGACCGTCTAAAAACAGTTTTCCCCAGTTTGGACCTCATCAAGCAGAACTCAGCTAATTTGACAATCCATTCTTTGTACACTATGTCGGGCATTGATTGGCTATCTTGACCAGGAAATTGTGTACACTGTATCGACCGAGGAACTCTCCATGTTGGAAATCACTGCAAGTCTACGGTATTTTGGAGATTTCGTTCAGTTTCTCTTCTGAGATACTTGCTTCCCCAGGACAATCAGGTGTTCAACACCATCTTGATCCTCTAACTGAGACACACGAGTTTCGGTATCTTGGTTCGCATCTCTCTGTCACACATGCACGAACCAGAACAGAGAGTGACGTCGACACTTTGGCATGCCTGTGTCCCACGCACCTGCATGCGTGTGCCTATTCGTGCGAAAGTGCACATGTATGACCGCAAAACTATTCGGGTATTAAAGATACGGCGGGGTCACAGTGGACCATATCACGTAAAATCCGCCGGAAGGTAGCTGGCGTCATTCAGTTGACCATTCGCTGGCATGCCACGTACTCCTCTGAGTCCGCCGTTTAGACGACAGTAAAGTGGACGCATCCGACTGAATCAAGTGACTCCCAACCAAAGCTGGTAAATTTAAAGCAAAGGCCTCCAACCACCAAATGGACGATTATGACGTTCCTATGCGGAGCATGCGAAACTCTATTAGGGACAATCTAAACTACGTTGGACGCAGCGATTTGGGATATTTTTCAGACTTTGCGATATATATATA
>NW_008752114.1:274673-284325 GCF_000715545.1 Opisthorchis viverrini
CCTTAGTTCAAAAGTACGCTTAAGTGTCTCAACGAGGATGCATACAGTAACCTGATTTGGTGTGCTTGCTTAAAGTACGTGATGGACTTTCTTTGGGTCGGGAATTACGGATTCAGACTGCCACTTCCGACGACGTCATAATGACTCTTGAACAAAACCTTCCTTTCAAAGATGCTTCTATGATCCTTCATCTGTTTTTTTTAAATTTAGACCAGTGACTAATTGACTTGGCTATGCTTTCTAGCAGGAAGCGAGTTTTTTCCATAGCTAACGTCACTTTGTATAGTTATCGCTTCCTATCGACGTTTCAAATGTGCCGTTTTACGAGATGCGAACTATTGGGTCACCTGTCCAGTCATCCCACAACAGCTCTATGATTTATTGAAGGACAGACACGCACGCGTGGACACTCATCCAATCAGACGCCAGATCGTTGGTGAATCGACGAACGGACAGGCACACGCGCAAATTCTGACACATCGAAGCGGCTACCGCACGAACTCAATGGATCTTTCAGGCGGACGGCTCTGAACTGAATTGAGTGTCCTTAAAGTGTTCATTTACTCAGTTGGGTTTTCGATTATGATCGGCCACTCGTTGGAACCCCTTCCTGTTAGTGAATTTTGAAGAATCTTAAGAACAAATGACACGATTGCAGGTTTCTCGTGTAAGTTCACCATACCTAATTTGGTGATAACATCCATGTAAATTTCCCGACCTCAGTGGCGGAACTTATCACAACAATCAAACTCACATGTGAAGATACCGATACATCCGTACAGTAAACATAAGTTACCACGCTTTTCTCCCTAAATGGGATTGTCAGACGTTCTAACAAGATCAATAAAGTGAAGCATTCTGTCGTACGGACTGGGTCAAACTACCACTTCGGTTCGACTTCGTCAGGAGCACACCCGTCACTGCACGATGCTACCACCAAGTGTGGTTTTGAAACGAAATTCCTCCCATACCGTATATGAAATCGGATAACCGTACCACGGAGGTACGAGTCAATCAGTCGATAACTTCAAGGCTCAAGTCAGAAGTTGTAAAACACAAGCCTTTGGAACTGAACCACCGTATCAGTCGTGAAACTAAACGTATGATGAACTGCAGGAGGAGACATAAGTAGGCGAACACATCTGTCAGTTTGCACACATGAGTTTTTATACTAAATGTTCCGCAACGGATTTTCGCATGCACAGTTATCGAAGAAATAGAAATTTGGACAAGATACACTCCGCTGTATCCATACAGAAAAACCCATTCAGTGACTGTTGAGAAAGACTGCGTGTTACTGACAAAAAACGAAATATGATCAAAATGATTTGCCACAAGTTACTCCGAAAATTTACTCTGAAGAGAGAGAGGTAGCTCGGTGATTAAGGCGCGAACCTAGTAACCAGGACGTTCATGGCTCCAACCCCAATCTCGGGCATCTCGACTACTCCTGTCTAGGCTTCAGCAACCTGGCAGTATCTCAACTCTCGTGCCTTCGTCGGGTAGTATGGTAGCTAGACACAGGTAGAGTGTTACAGATGAACGTTTGTTACATTTGTAGACGTAATACACTGCTCATAAGGTTGATGAAAATTCTTTGACAGCCCACGACCGGTTTCACCCTTCTCGGGGCTTACCCGGTAGGCGCAGTATCCGAATTTCCGTCAACGTCATTTTCTGCTACATTCATTTGCAAACAAATTTTTTTCGACAGAGTTACCTGGAACCCAGTTGAATCTTCCGCTTTTTATGATGTTTCTATTATAGTTATTAATATCAGGACAAAAAAGTTACACCTGGTCACCAAGATAATATTCCATCATTATAGACACCTAAATTCAAAGACCTATTTTTTATGCGTTCCACACTGAAGCATTCATAGTCACGGGCATACATAAGGCTCTTATGTCAAAATGAGACCAACCTGCTGGTGAGTAATGTTCAGATGTTCCGAATTGGTGACTATCATTCAGCTGTGGGGCCTTTTGGTGCCTAACAGCCGTGTCACCCAAAAGTAGCACGAGGGCTGAGATACTGGCAGGTTGCCCAAGTCTATACAGAGGAAGTCGAGTGGCAGAGGGCGGGTTCGAACCACGGACCTTACGGTCAGTATATGCGTGCTCCAACCGCTGAGCCATCTTGCCATATTTCAGTTCTTGTCTACAGTTAATTATCATGGGGATTAGTTAGTGGCGGACAAAATCAAACAATTCGTGTTCTGCACATAGATGCAGGACATGACACGATATGTTTGTAGCCTATGCTGCAACAGAAGTAATCGAGTTCACGATGCACAAGTAACTATTGATTTTTTCATCGATCTTATTAGCCACGTTTGGCCTTCAGTTCGGTCACAACAGAGTCTCTATTTTATCTCAACTCGCCATGATTTGGTCGGGTTGCTCGGCATCGAGCTCACTGGATCTTACAGTGATATGGCGGCTTGCGTGTAACATACCGGAGGATGTCCAAGGGGTATCCACTGTCTCTCCCACCATGTTAGTCAGTGAATAGGGGTGTGACCAGCACAGTATCTAGGCCGTCCAGTTTTGTTTTTGGAACGAAGGTGGCATCTAGTTCCCTAAACTATGAGCCACATCGCTAGTGTTGAAGTCTATCATTGATGATGGGTAGGCACCTTGGAATGATTGTGTTAAGCTAGCACTAAGTCCTTTCCCCGTCCACTTTTACTCTTTCCTTTACAATATGGCTTTCAAATAAATTATGATTGTATGGCAGTGAAGCATCGGTGTTGAACATTGATGTCATGCTGTCGATGTGGGTGACGATGATGATGATGATAATGACGATGACGATGATGATGATGATGATGATGATGATGATGATGATGATGATGATGAGATGATGATGATGATGATGATGATGAAGGGCGCATACGTAGACAGGAAGTGCAAGATAATTCCAGAAGACTGTTCAATTTACCAGGCTGGAATTTGACACCAAACAATAATATAGGAATTCATAAATGCAACTTCAAAAGTATGTATGACTATTTGTTTTTAACTGCGTCAGTCGACGGTCACAAACCGACATTACGCACACAAAATTACTGGCGAAGCCCTGCGTATGAAAATCTCATTAGCCTTGAATCAGGTTATCCTACTTAAGTTTGCTATACCTGAGTTTACCTACCACCTTGATCGACCTTTTTGAACTCTTGGTTAATCGATCTTGAGCTTAGCTGAATGTCGAAGCCGGATGCGTCTGGCTGCGTATGTGAGGTCACCAAAATAAATATCTGAAACAATCCGGTGTTTTTGCCCTAGAATCGCGAGGTTAGTTTCTTCTTGAATTTCAAAGTTCAAGATTTTGTATCTTTTCGAATTTGGGTGGTAACCGTCCCGAACCAATCGACTTGTTGTAGGCTTCTCATATCCCTCCAAAGACTGTCGATCAGCAACAGATATCGTGAAATGTTCGGGCAGCAGAAACTCTGTGAACTTCAAAAAACTATTGTGTTAGGACAACCAGATCGGGTTGTAAGCACAACAGGTACGTGGTAACGTAGCCAAAACTGTCAGCGTTCGTCCGTTTGATTGGCATTGAGCCAGCCCGTTGCTCACGTCTGGGTCTCGTTCATCCAACACGACCTTCGCTGTTGAGGGCGTCCCAACTTTGCATCAATATGCATCACTTGTAGAATGAACTATCGAGAAATTCGGTAGCTCTGTCCTTCGCTGAGATGTTTGTGTGTCAGCAGCAACTCATCGCTCACGTGGTGCTTCAATGAGATGCCGGACCGACACACCACGAGGTTAGGCCGACCAGCAGCGGTGTACTGTACTGGAAGTCAAATGTTGCCGATATTGCAGAGCGTAGGTGCTCGGATGCGCTGTTCACAAAGTTTAGCATTTGGGTTGCAATGTTTCCCCACCAATCGAGGTGGCATCGCCAGTGACTGGTTGAGCTGGTTCACTCGCGTTTGGAACCCGCCTGCCAAGCTCGGCAAACCGAGACCGAAAACCAAGATATCCATACTATAAAGTGTTTCTCCTCTGAAAAAATCCCAGCCTGATCACGATAGATTAGTGTCAGATATCCATTCATCATTTTCAATGCCGCAGAGCCCCAATTAATCAACGGACCTGAAACAGGCGAAAGCAGTTTGATAGTAGGGCTTTATGTCATTAAAAGTACTAGGTCGATAGGATTGATAATATAAGGGAGCCGGTGGGAAACCGGACTGTTTCAAGCTGTCCACAGATGTTTCTCTAAGGTCTGACTCAACTAGCTTCCATTAGACGAAGACATGGTGTATTCGACCTTAGAATTCTAAGCGACGCACTGGTTACTGCGTGCAAAGACCGCCTTTTCGAACCGCAATTCCTTCAAATCGAGTTCGTTTACGCCAAACCTGAGGTGTACGGGGGGCAAAATTTGAGTGTATCATGAATTCTCGAATTTCGTACCAACTTTAAAATGAGGCGGCTTTATGTAGCACATTCATAAACGCGGGATTCATATGGATTCCAGGTGAGTCCCCAATGGAAACCGAATTGACGTATTAGTCGAATTTCGTGCAACTTGAACCCAGCTGGAACAAGTTTGACGCAAGTCCGGAGACTGCGCCTACCCATCTATCTGATCAGCCCGAAGGTCGGAGGGCGAAAATGGTTGTGGCCGGCTTCTCTCTATGTTCACACAGCACGCTTCAACAGCAATATTGTGAAGAGTTGCATGTTAGTGGGCTTACTCAAAGTAGTGAAACTTTCACTGTGCTTTTCTGTTATTTTCTTGTTCTGTGTTTGAATGATCTGTCCGAATCATTCCTACATACCTGGAAAGCGAACTTCACAAGTTTTCCCATCCTGGGGGATTTTTCAAGCTTGTATTTTAGATGCCCATGTTCTCAAATGTGTCTTCTGACTGATAACAGACTAACTGAGACACAGATATTTTAGTGAACAGTTGAACACAGTTCATTTCATCATACTACTCAGATCTGCAATTGTAGACTGTACAAACGATATGTGGACGCCAATTTAGTTTTCACAGAGTGTAACCACTGTACAACCGACTAAACAGTTTATACCCCGAACGTTCAGTGTCTTTTGAGGCAGAAACTGACAACAGCATTGGATTTTTAGATATTCTGATTGCTGGAAGCCCAGATAGCACTTTTAAACGTTCCCTGTACCGTAAACCCAGCTTTACTGCCTTACGTGCTGTAATTGATCGTATGTCTGTTCAACTAATCGTCAATCCCAACTGTGCGTAGCGTATTGTACCCAATCTCTCTGTCTCACATGTTGTGTGCCATACGTAGTTGCGGTGCAGTATACATTGGCAGAACGGATACGAGCTCTTGCAAACGCAACTCAGAACGCGTGCCTCGTTATTTGAATTAAGTGTCCAATCGACCAACCGATGGCTTGCAAGCTCATCGATCGCCAAAAACATTCTATACAGAGCTAACCTCACTACAACGTTCAGGATGTTACTGCTCAGTGTCAGTGGTTAGCTCTCATTGATCACTCATCGATCAATATCGATCCAACTCATGCACACAAGCTATCGGCTTGCCTTGGGCATAAGAACCTGATTTGATTGGCCAGTAGTGCCAATGGCTCAGTTCCACTGTTTTATCCCTATTTATGATGGAAAACTGATGGTTTTTAGTATTATGGTGGAAGAGGTAAAAGCGAATCGTCGACATTCCGTAGCCATTCTCTCCTTGTTGTATTATTCAAGTGAATAAAAATTATTCAGTGTTTTTAATAAATTGGAAAATGTTGGGGACCGATTGAGTCGAGATCGTTTCAGAGAGGTTCGGTAAACAATCGGTGGATTTATGGCTGCCGGTTCGCTTCTCAGAACGCGTGCCTCGTTATTTGAATTAAGTGTCCAATCGACCAACCGATGGCTTGCAAGCTCATCGATCGCCAAAAACATTCTATACAGAGCTAACCTCACTACAACGTTCAGGATGTTACTGCTCAGTGTCAGTGGTTAGCTCTCATTGATCACTCATCGATCAATATCGATCCAACTCATGCACACAAGCTATCGGCTTGCCTTGGGCATAAGAACCTGATTTGATTGGCCAGTAGTGCCAATGGCTCAGTTCCACTGTTTTATCCCTATTTATGATGGAAAACTGATGGTTTTTAGTATTATGGTGGAAGAGGTAAAAGCGAATCGTCGACATTCCGTAGCCATTCTCTCCTTGTTGTATTATTCAAGTGAATAAAAATTATTCAGTGTTTTTAATAAATTGGAAAATGTTGGGGACCGATTGAGTCGACATCGTTTCAGAGAGGTTCGGTAAACAATCGGTGGATTTATGGCTGCCCAACGTTTCGCTTCTGACACAAAAGCTTCCACAAGCCAAGTGGGTAACTTACCATGTTGATCGGGTTTTAAGACAGTCATAGAACCAATCCGTGGGGTTTCTTACAACTGGCCGACTGGGTGCTGGGTGTTGGTCTGAAGTTCCTGTTTGTTGGTTGGTGGGGTGACTAACATTTACGATACATTGATTAGGAGGGATTGCCTTCATGCTGAAACAGGATTTTCCGGCCTTCCTTTTCCAGTCTAGAACACTGAAGGGATATTCTTTCTATGGGTCGTTCACAGATTTTGCTCGACTGTGAGGGGTGCCGAGAAAGTTGGATTGGGGTTAGGGTGTGTATTTAAGTGAATCTTACTCCGCGTGGATTTCAAACTTTGAGACCTAGGCCATTTTTCTGGTGACTGCACAACTCCTTGTATCAAATTGGTTGTTCTGAAACCGCTCTCCACACGCTTACCAGTTCTGTACCCTCCATTCTATCCATGATGGGATGTTTGGCAGTTTCTACGTCCTCGACCACCAGTTGCCGTGGCGTGAGCCTTAGTCACTGTCTCAAAATGTTCACATTTTTCAAATCTTTCCTATTGGTAGTGTGTAAGAATATTGATAGCTCAGGTACGTTAGTAGGTAACTGATCACGTGGCTGTTGATCGGTTCACCGTGCTTAAAAGTAGAGTTCACGAACGGACCAAACGGAAGTGACGATGATGGATAGTAATTTCAAAAGCAGCATGGTCGTAGAAAGCAAGAAATACATACGACAAGGCAACACAGATTGTAATCGGACCAACCAGCATCAATTGCGATGATTATCAATGGCCAATCAGGTTACAGCGCAAAGGCGGCTCTTTGTAGACTGCATAAACGCAAGCACGAAGAGATGGACTACCCACCCAATAGCGAAGTGAATATATCTCCTCGAATGGCGACAAAACGTTTGCAAATCGATAGCCAAGCTTGGCGAACAGATCAACAGCCACCTAATCAATTACTGAATCTATCCTGTGCCCAGTGTTTAGTGCCATAGCCAAGTCTCTGACTGTCGCCTGATTTTCATCTACGTTTCTCGGTGGTCTGTTAATTCATTGTTTTTGCTTACCGATTCTTGTGTGCAATTCCATGATTATCTGATTTATATAAACCTTCGTAGAGTCGTCACATTTTATTGTGTATACACGGCTCCTAGTCCTATCAACTGGAGGGTGATCCTTCAACTGCACCAAAACCGAGCGCAAAGTCTTTTCTTTCTGGAATGGCACTCTAATGTTAACCGTATTCAGTAGTCTTCTAATAACTTCAGATGTCTCTGTTTTGTATGGAATGATATTTCGATCCAATTCTCGTTGGGCCTTGGTGTTGTGACCAGTCTTAGATGCCGCTTAATTTAAACACACTGAGTACCCACTCTCTTGAAGTCGCTTGTTTTACCTCAGATAGTGCTGCTCTTCGGTCGGTCTGCTCTGTGAACAGTGCTCTTACTTAACGAAACATTGCTGAAACTATGCTAGCATATACTGTTTTTGGATGTGCTGATGAGTAGTTTAAGACCGCGTACTACTACATATTATTTTCAATGATCTGACTTTCCTGATAGATGACCACAGTCAGCAACGTCCGTGGGCAAAATAGGGTGCGGCCCCACGGATCACAATGAGGTGTTCTCTTGTTTCTACATTAGAGCCCGCATTCCTCAGGTAGACAAGTATGACACTCCTGTCACCGGTAGGATAAACGGTGTGCGGCCGGAAATGGCGCTTTACGAACAAAGCTGAGCGAACCAAATAGACAACAACAGATGAGATCAACTTTGACAGCTTATTCCCCTTGCGTGTAGTAGTGGACAGCCGGATTATGGGGCAGCACAGTAATCAGGTGGCGATATCAGTACTGAGTTTCTTGCTAAACCTAAGGAGCAGGCATGACTAATACACTCATCTGCATACCAAGTTGGTTTTGGCGAAGACTCACTTTGAACCTAGCCGAATCTCTCATTTATGCTGTTCTTATTTAACTGGAACCGATCGTGGGCTGTCGAAGAGTTGCAGCAACTTTATGAGTAGTATAATACATCTACATGAGGAAGGAACCGGCTGTTTCTAATGCATACCGGTTACAAACAAGGCCTTTAATTTGATCTACGAAATTGGCTGGCACACTAAAATTACTAAAGGTAGAGCGTGCAAACCCTTAGCACCGAAGGAATAAAACAGGTGGGCAAACAGGTGCGGAGGCTTGTTACAAGTTCTCAGGAGGCCAAAATATGGTGGGGTGACGGTGGCACCATCGAGGTTCCATGCGTTGCTCCCCTCAAGTTTCAGAGTGATGCCGCACCTCTCCCAGCAGACCGCTAACACATCGTTAAATTGGCAATGGATGACTTGGCGATGTTCCACTTAACCTCTTATTCATGACGTTATCATTCTTGAAACAGCGATGTCAGATTGGCAGATGCAAAAAGGTGGAACCTGGGTTCCAGAAGGTTACCTTTAGTAGGTCGACAATTGAGACTGCTCATGGCTCACGAGGCGGATCGTGCCAAGACACTTGTTTCAGCATCGGGGAGGGTCAGTTTCTTCCGAATGACTTGCTTGTTTTCCGGTATTGCAACACGTTGGCCTCAAGGTTTCTCATGAGTGATCGTTGTGTTGAGTGCCACTTCCTCGTATGATCTGAAATGGAAGCTAGATTTTTTGAAAGTTACCTAAGGACGGAAACAGTACGGCCATTACAGTGTTCCTCGATTTCGACCTCCGTTCTTCAGCTGACCGTAGGCGAGTTGCTTCAGGATGTGCGTTTCAGCTACTCAACCGACTGGTTGAGAGATGGCGATCTCGAAACACCGCAATACGGTTGAACGAGTGTTGGTAGAGTAGAGGATTTGGGATTTTTCGACAGGTATCGTCCTGTAAGTGAAAAACCGAGGAGCACCGAACACCGAGACGAGTGTTGTTCTCCGTGCCTCCTTCAGGATGGCGCAAACCGCGAGGTGGACAGGACATTACTTGGCAGAAAGGCGTGGAAGAGATCACGAAGAGTTGGTGTTGTACGCCTTCCAGGATCCCCGTGACCCCGTCTGTACTTGGCTGGAGACATTGCAAGAAATGGCGGCTAATCGATGTCAGTGGCGTTTCTGCTGTCCGTTTCTTTCCAGATTGTGTGATTGAGCGTTTGGAGGTGTAAGCACCTCAGAATGCTTGACATAGGCCAGCACTAGGTCCCCTCCCTCACCCACTCTTTTTTTCTCCTTTGCACCCTAGGTCTTCTAATATAATTATATATATATATATATATATATATATATATAAATAGACAAACCTTATATTTGTACGTCAGAGAGGC
>NW_008752114.1:284440-299949 GCF_000715545.1 Opisthorchis viverrini
ATATATATATGTATATATATATAACTAGACGAACCTTATAGTTGTACGGCAGTGAGGCATCAGTGCCAACACTGATGTTGCTGTCTTTGATGACGACGACGATGCAAGTAGCCCAGAGGAAGAATAAAGTTCACCTGATGAGTAAAACTCCCGTCTCAGAAGTTACTCGAGGGGCTAGTCAACCGGTGTGACCACGTGACTAGCATCATGTGATCGAAGAATCAGTAGTACCAGCAAATCACATTGATGATCAGTCGCTCATTGAGGAAAAGCTAGGTGTTCGAACTATTAGCTGGGAAGTCGTGGGTTCGAATCTCCAGACTGGAGTTTCACAAGATGCGCACTGCTGATGATTCCCAAAAAGGATGAAACAGTTATACAGTGGTTCTCGATTTTTACACATAACTGGCCTCAGTTACAGAGCAAGACCTCCGAAAACGATTTAGCAAGTGATACAAACGTAGAGGAACGAAATTAATTTTCGGAAAGTCTTTTGAAGTGGGACAAGGGTAAAAACATTTTTCTCCTTTCAAGTTCAACTAGGAGTGAACGTTCGTGCACAGTGGTGCTTTGGTCCACATGAGTACTAGAGCATTGCAGAGAGCTAACCTTTTATGACAAATAAGCTAATAAAAAGCGAAGTAAGTCTAAACATCGCTGCACTTGGGCAGATAATGATGCCATCTGGAATCGCCAGTGGAATTGTGTCATCCCCAGTAACAGGATAGTTCATTTTGCATGGACCAGATGGGCACAATCAATGGTGGTATCCACTCAAAAGAACTTCTTTTCGGTCGATGGAAGCTTTTTGTTGAGCCGAATGAAAGTTAAATGAACAGTGTTGCAGAGCAGCTTTTCTCCTTAACGTTCGTCCAGTCATGTGACCAAGTTAAATTCACCAAATTTAGTCCAGCGCTCTGGTTGGAGGAATAAACAACAAAAACCGTTTTTCTGTGACACCCTCTTAATGCCCAACTGCCATGCCAGCCGAGAGAAGCAAGGGGGCCAATGCTACCAGGTTTCGCAAGCGTAGACAGGAGCAGTCGAGATGCAGATGTTGGGTTCGAACCATGGACCTTCCAAATAGTGCGTTCACCACTTCCTCACCGACCTACCTCATCTGTTGAGTGACTGGAGTGGTTCCACTTTCAAATCTGCCGCCCAGGAAGGACAATATAACTTAAAATAGTCTCATAAACTCATCCATACGGAAACCTGTTTGGGATGGGCAAATGATGGGAGTTCTCGATGCCTACCTACCTAAATCTTAAATCTATGGTTGTATCAAGGTGATGATTTACGTTTTTTTGATATGAATCGGTCCGGCACAATCAAACTCAGGAATGTTGTAGAATACTTTACCAGTGAATCGTTTGTATGGTCTTACTTTGTGAGGATCGATCAGCGTATGCATCGTTTGAATTACATATCTGTCGGATGCGGCGACCCTCCCGCACTGATGTAACCTACAAATGGATTCCAACTTTTGCCGGTGAGTGGGCGACTGAACGACGCGCGCGGCGATTAAATTGACGGTTACCTGGAGTAGGCAGATGCGTAATACCGCCAGAGGCTGCATGATATTAATGGAATATTGACGGAAAGGATAACATATTAAATTTTCCAGTTTACACCCTACTCAGAGGGGGATAATTCTGTCTGATTTAGATTCCAGCCAGCCTTATGAAGATAATATTAGTACCGTTGAAGCATGTGAAATGTAAATCCTTTGATATTTCTGAGGAAAATGATTCATTCACTTAGTGGATTCTAACTGGAGTCAAAAAGTTTCAAAATGTGAAAGATCTACTGTTTGATGATAAGTTTGGTAAGGATTATTGGTCGTCATTTAGAAGTGGCTTGGAACTGACTAAATACTCATCGTCTTGGAATTTTGCTAAACAAACGGTGGATTTGAAAGCTTCCGCGGGTCAAGTGAATGTGTTTTCTAGTTGATCGAATTTTAAGGCAGTCAGAGAACCAATCCGTGAGATTTTTACAACTAGTCGACGTGATCACTGCAGGGTATCAGTCTGAATTCCCAGTTTGTTGGTTAGTAGGGATGACTAGCATTTACGGTAGATTGGTGTTGTATTGCGCGGTGGCCGAGTTATTGGGTTACACCTACACTGAGCCTGCCAGAGTACGCGATAGGGAGAAGACAGAGAACTGGGGACACGGCTGTATTGTCAGGACAAAACATACAGAGCCTCTGCGTAAATATATAGGATGACTAAATGGCCAAATATGGTCGTTCACTTGTTCGCTCCGTACAGCCAATGGTGGTGTTCCGGTCGTGAACACTCTCAGGCCCACTACGCTGGTCGTGTGTTGCTAAGCCTTGTTAGGTGGGAGCCGCTACCGGACGTGTCGAACTGATGGTGACCTTGGGGATGCGTCACTCTCCGCACATGTGCTTTTTCTTCTGTCTGGGCGCGCCCTGACAATTGGTTAGGGTGGATTGTCTTCAAGCTGAATCCGGAATTCGCGATCTTGCTTTCCGGTCTAGGACACCTTAATGGAATATTCCTCTTGGGGGTCGTTCGCAGATTTTGTCGGTCTGTGTGAGTTTAGGGAGTGGTAGGAAAATCGGTCGATGTTTCGTATGTTTTCTAGACCCAGAGTATCTCAGTGTAAACAATATAAAACTCGGTTCATTGCTCTGTTAATACCCAGAAAACAAGCCTCGTTTTATCTCAAAATACTCACTCACCAAAATAGCGATTCCATTGAACCATTCTGTCTCCAAATTGAATGCCGTGTCTCAAGAGCACTTCTTGAATTTATGCAGCAAAAGTCAGAACACGTGAAATGTATGGGATGATCGACAAAGGCCTTGTTGAACATTCGATTCAAACGAAAAGTATCAATTTAAGTTCCCAATGACTTTGGGAACGCTTTGGTTGTTTATAATTAACTTGGAACCCATTTCATGTCTTGCTTCACACATCTTATTTCGTGTTAGAACACGCATACTCTTGAAGCAAAGATGCTTTTATCAAACTGTTGTTTTTGCGCGTTCATTAGAAGCTGGATGAGAGTAAAAGTGCCTGATGTCATCAGGAGACGTAGATTGTCATATATGATGGCTAGGAATAGACCACACTGCATATCTTCAATAGTATACGCTTCTGTTTTCCACACTGGAACGATCTGGAATTCGACTCCATCCTTGATTGTTGGAAGCTGCCAGTGTAACGGTGATACCACTGATAGGGGAGGCATTCGAATAGTATGGTTTCTTCTTGTAAATTCGCTTGAAAAGGGAGATCTGTTGAGGAATTTGTGGAGCCGCTTTGTAGCATTTGCTTGGATTTGAGCAACAGTCAACGAATATCCAGGAATGTTCAGGAAGACGCGTTCAAGGAGAAGATGGATATTCAGTTTTGTAAACAATATGCATAGGAGAGTTTCGTTTCCCTGTCCAATAGTCTGTAACTGGTCAGTTGGCATTTCCTGGTAAAGAACCCCTCAGCGAAGGCCTTCTTCCTTTCATCAGCATACCAGATGCACAAGAGCGCTAGTCTGTTGTCAGAATCCTGAGCTGATGAATTCTGTCACACGATAATGGCTGACTATGGACCATGGTTTTATCTAGGGTCTCATGGAGATTTCGAGACGGGACACGGCACAGCACATCAGTATAGCATATCCTGACAGAATCGCAACGTACTGCGATTTTTTATTGCGCTAACTTTTTTATTGGTTCCTCTTCGCCGGTCAGCTTTTTTTTTATTAATGTCCGATCATGCTGACACCCATTTACCGAAAGTGGTACTCCTCAATTTGCTATCAGTGGAAATACCCTGAAAGGTATCGGCGGTTGCATGTAAGCAAGATAATCTGGTTTGGTGCATCACAGTGAAAAAGCGGACAAACCATATGTAGGCGGATTTGGTGAGTGAAAATCACTCACTCGGATGGACAAATCAATGCAGTGCATTGATCAGTGGTGGAAAATCGATACACATGTGCGTATCACTTACGGAAAGCGTGTGTTGTTTGTTAAACTCGTGAGGGGGCCTGAAATGCCTGAATGCCCGAAAAATAAAGACAAACTATCAATGTTGACCTCTTCAATGACTGTTAATGAACTCAAGTACGCATCTGGTGCCATTTACTTAGGTAATACGGCGGGGCATTTGTACAAGCAGACTGCGCGAAACGGCTCACCCAGGGAAGTAGATGCAAAATCCAGGATTCTGCTGTAGTCCACCTAGTCGAAGCGGGAAGCATCGTTAGTTGGGTCGCGTCACAAAACTGGCTCGCGATTACTGCATCTGTTGTCATCTGACTGTTCACACCCGAATTCTGTGAACCAAAGAGTCTTGTCCAATCCCTCCAGCTAAACTTGCTCGGTGTTCGCCTATCGTCTGACGATGGCATACACCAGGCCAGATCCCCAAGACATTCCAGGCAATTAGCTGACTAATATACTGCTTTCCCTATCCCTACGTCTGCCTTACTACAGTTGATTGACCTTTATTTCATGATTTGTACTACCCGTCCGATGAATCACCGCCTACTGTTCCCATTTCCAAACGCAGTAGCCTCAACTGACTGAACAGTTCCAACCATTCATCATCATCATCATCATCATCATCATCATCATCATCATCATCATCATCATCATCACCATCATCATCATCGTCATCATGATCACCATCATTATCATCATCATCGACAGCATCAGTGTTCAACACCGGTGCCTCACTGCCGTACCATCATGATGCATGTTCCAACCAAAAACTAATGTAAGAATTTCGCAATCAAATATCCTTACAAGTGCAACATACTTTGGCTCCGGCTGCCCATAAATGAAATGTTAAGGAATGTCAGCACGGCAGGATGTTATGTGGCAGTGACAACTGCTTCATCGATGCACCACACCATTTGCCTGATTTTCATTTGGTATACGCATCAGCGTCAGACTACCCAAGTTAAAGCCAAGCACTAAGATCTTCTTTGGCGTGATGGCTGATACCTCAAGCAGGTCGCCCCTGGTGGAAGGAAGAAGGCCTTCGCTGCGGAGTTATTGATTGCAAATCGCCAACTGTTCAGTTAGACACTATCGGACAGGGAAGCAAAACTCTCACATGCGTCTTGTTTAAAAAAGCTGTGTATCCTTCTTCTTCTCGAACGCGTCTCCTGAACTTTCCTGGATACTCACTGACTACCACTCAAACGTAAACGAGTGCTAGAAAGCGATACCACAAATTCCGCAATAAATCTCACTTTTCAATGGACGTGTAGCAGACTTACGAGAAAACGTGATACTACTGGCATGCTCCCTCAGTAGTATCCGTCGTTACACAAATGCCTCATTGATCCATACCATTTGTCTGCTATCCATTTGGTATGCTGATCAAGCAACTGCTGTTGCTTAACCCGGCTTACGACGCTGTACTTCCTTAGTTCTCAACTGATCTCCCATTCACAGTCAGTACGCCAACCACTTATACCATGGATATTCATTCAACCAATCATATGCGACCCGACTCGAAGCGCGTTACTGGATAGTCCTATTGATCCATTCTGCAACAAGACTGTCAGTTTTGTCACGTGTGTACGCTCTTGTCTCCTGATTTGCGTGTTACACACGAACCCAAATACGGTTTGCGCCAAGAACGAAGAGAAAAAACCTGTGCTACGGCCCGAAGATTTCAAATCATTTGAAGGCCGGTTGCACAACCTTCTCGAAAATCCCGAGAGAACATAAAAGTGGAAAAATGCCTCTGCAGGCACAAGCGTCGAAGTATCTAATTGGTTATTCTGTATGGCCAGAAACTTTACAAAAATTTCCGCGCAGAACAAAAGTTTGAGGCACTTAAAAGACAAAGTTTTAAATTTCAGAAACGTTTGGCATTTTCGACTCCCGGCGTCCTAATAATAGCATGTTCTATTTCATGTAAGCAAATAAAATCATATCTATTGGCTTTTTCTGTCTCTGTAGGGTGAAGCGTTGCAAGAAAGATTTTGTGATTGTCTAGCAGCAGTACACTACTCATAAGGTTGTTGAAAAATCTTGTTTAGTTGAAGTAGACAACCATAAACGACAGATTTAGCTGGATTCATTTGGGTTTCCGATCAAAACCAAATTCGTACGCAAACGAGATTTTTGTTAAAATTTTGCTTTGAAAGTATCCATCTTTCCGGAGAGTATTCTTTCGGAAGAACCTTTATTGTGGTCCATCATGAGGGTGTGTCCAGTCTTGTCCGCATCGTTTCATGAAGGTCAGATTACTCTAGGTCACACATGAGTCAGCTCCCAGGATACGCATACAGTGTGCCATTTCTGGAGTGCACACCCACAGGGGCAAAAGAGAGCCAATTTTTTAAAAGAACATATTGCTTGGGATATCGTTTTTATGCTCCGGGCAGCTCCAAAACAGCCTGTACGGATTAAAGGACACGCATATGTGTGAATTCACTTCGTGCGGTTTAGCTATAACTGTTTGCATCGTATGCCCTCCTCAGTTCGAGACCATCACCTTGGGTGGATAGTATTGTAGCAGTCAGTTACCGTGTGAAGTCCTCATCTCCAATCAAAAGACTGGTATAAAGTTTGATTTGATATCCCGGAACAGCTACGGGTTGGCAATTGATTTGTTCAGATGGAGCGAATCTTTGTGGGGACGTACCGACAAAGGGTCCAGTCATAAATCAATAAAGGTGAGCAAGCCTGGTCGTTAAAGTGCAATGAAGTTGTAAAAACAAGTCTCCTGAAGGACGTTTGAAAGTAGAAAAAGCCACGTAGCCACAAAGAGGACTCAGGAGACGTACGTTTGCGGTTGCAACATGTTCTAAGTTCGCGAGAAATACACTCATTTGCAAATCAATTTGGTTTTCACGGGAGACTCAATTGAATCTCTCGTTTATGATGCCCTCCAGCTGAATGTGCTGCACACAGGCCACCTCATGATTCAGTTGGGACCAAATTGATTTGCAAATGAGTGTATTTCTCGCAAACAGTGCAGTTTGGGTTCAAGTATATCATAAGGTTGACGGAAACTCGGGGACTGCGCCTACCTGATGAGCCCCAAGAAGGGCGAAACCGGTCGTGGGCTATCGAAGAGTTTTCAGCAACCTTGTGAGTAGTTTCCTTTATGTTCTACGTTCGTTTTTCTGCAATCTCATCACATGATTGAGCATCATCTATTATATTTCTGAAGCATTCTGTTGTGTAATGAATTTGAAACGATGGCGGAATTTTTCGGCTTAATGGAGGTCATGTTATTCTTGGGACGAACCATAAATCGATGGTAGTGACATTGGATATCCTAGGCCCAAGGAAGGCTAATCCAATGAACTTTCACGTTAGTACGCCCTTTCAAGCATGGTGTGATTCGTGTCTCTTACGATGAATCATCTCCCTCAGGTAGAGAGACGGCTCACTAGTTCGGGGGCGAATTTGCTGAGCAGAAGGTCCGTGGTTCGAATACGACCGCTGTATCTCTACTTTCCCTGTCTAGGTTGGGGCAGCCTGGCAGTATCATGGTCTCCGTGCTTCCTCTGGGCGACGTGGTAACTAAGCGTGAAGTTCATCTGGCCGTTAATGGTCTCTACCCTCTAGTACGTGCATGTTCAAACAAATACTTTATCGATGGGAGATAACCTCTTTCTTACCTGTTACTTACTATATATGGTAGCCGACCAGCAGTTCAGTTCAACCCAGGTTTACCTGGGTTGCGTTGTCTCAAGCACACATGGTTGATTGATTACCTATAAACTTTCCCCAAAAAGTTATTCTTAACCCCAGTTTCTCACTCGTAAACTTTTCTTTCCTTTCTGCCAGCAACTTCTGGATTTCCACAAACCAAAAAAGTCCATTCTCCGTGCAAAGGGGGCGCATAAAGATTCCTCTTCTCAGGAGAATGGAGAAGACATGAGGAATATGGCTTCTTTCGCAGACATTCGATCGGCTACATCAAGCAGACACAATGTACTACTTAATTCGAACTGGATGCCACAAAACGAGGCTTCAGTTGGACTGCGGTCAGTGGACAATCGACGACGCAACGTGTTATTCTTAGATCAAGTTGAAAGGAACAATAGACCTTCGATGATGATGGATCAGCCAATCTCGCGGTCTCAGGCAAGCTCACCGGCATCCTCTTCAAATGCCTATGCATCGTATCCAACCAGTTACCAACCGTCTCCTCTTTTTCCCAAACGAGACATGAGCAACTGCGATATTGAGCTGGTCAGTCGAGCTCCACTTTCGCCTGCCGAATCTGACAACACAAATGACACGTATACTAGCCCTCGGCTCAAACGTTGGCTCCGAATGTCTTCATTCAATCAACGATGGAAACAAAAATACCTGGACTTTCACTACTCGAACGATACAGCAGATGAGAGCGAGAATGAGTCACCTGGATTGGAAACACTACGCAAATATCCTCAGGTGATATCCAACTCGTCCCAGTCGAACCCTGCTAGACCTGACTCGTCCCCGGGAAAGACAAATTACACTGGGTTTGGAACGACAAATCCGCCGTCCGGGGAAAGTCCGGTGGTTCGGCGACCTGTCCGGCCCAAAATAGTCGAAACTCAGGTAGGTCGTTTCAACCTGAGAGCACAGATGTTTCTATGGTATCGCTCTCATTAAGATGAGATGGAATTTTCACAGGTCAGTGCCAGAGATCCACCTAACGTTAACGTAAAATCGAACACAATAAACAGACAGTGGGGAGTTTGCACTATGGCTGAGTGCTTTATTGGATGAGTCACTGCAAATTCGTTGCTATCGGTATTCTCCAACTCTTTCCTGACAGCTGCTCAACCGAGAGTGCCAACAAACATAATTATTCAGG
Organism: Opisthorchis viverrini; assembly: GCF_000715545.1. NCBI lineage: Eukaryota > Metazoa > Platyhelminthes > Trematoda > Opisthorchiida > Opisthorchiidae > Opisthorchis > Opisthorchis viverrini. Next base: position 293,257 of record NW_008752114.1, read on the forward strand.
TACTCTTGACGGCCAATAGTTTTTGGTTAATCGTGAAACTTGAGCAAACTAATTCGGCTTTAACGGGAGACTCAAACGAATCCATCGTTTGTGGTAATCTCCAATTAAATTTGCTGCACACAGATCTCTTCGTGTTTCAGTTGGTAAGATATCAAACGCGCAACACACTACTCGTAAGGTTGCTGAAAACCCTTTGACAGCCTCTTCCGAGTATCCGTTGTGGCACTTTTCAAATAGCTGTAGAATTTACATCACATACCTTCCGACTAGTCCGAACGTTTGACATCCGTAACCATGGTTACCTACGTGTGACCTATCGATCGGTGGATCGATCGATTGAATGATTTCAAGGAAACGAACCATGAATAAACTGGCAGTGTTTTAAGACGATGCAGTTTCAGATGATTTCTTGTTTTTGAGTCCATGGCAGACTTGACTACTGATGTACAGTTTAGCGGCCCTTGTTTCTTACCTGACATGAACCGTACCAGTGATTTGGAGATTGTATCCGTAGTAAGTACGATGCTGAACAAAGTTGGAAGGGACCTTGTGCACTAAAAATTCCAAAATGAAGATTACTACCCAAGGCCCACTCTTTGTTGGAACGGGACTGTTGTATCGTGGGTGGCAGTTTATGGGCTAGGCCTGCACCGAGCCTGCCAGACTACGCGATAGGGAGGAGTCAGAGAACTGGGGACACGGTTGTAGTGTCAGGACAAAACATACAGGGCGTCTGCGTAAATATATAAGATGACCAAATGGCCAAATATGGTCGTTCAATTGTTCGTTCCGTACAACCAATGGCGGTCTTTCGGTCGTGAACACTCTCAGGCACACTACGCTGGTCGTGTGTTGCTAAGTCGTATTTGGTGTGAGCCGCCAACTCACCTACTTTCCGGACGAGTCGTACTGATGGTGGGGATGCTTCACTCTCTGCACATGCGCTTTTTTTCTGTCTGGGCGCGTCCTGACAGGGACTGAGTTCTGGTGACCCTGAAAGCGTGGGGAAAAGAATTTCATACAAAAAGGACCAAAATTCTTTATGGATGGAAAGCGCGAAAAGTCCATTTTCTGGAATTGTTGTTCTATCTGTTTGGGATGGAAAAGTCATGATTTTTTTGAATTGATGATGTCAACTTATGGGTTATTAGATTTTATTGCTAAGTAGGGGTTTAAATGAAACTGAAACTCCTCGAGATGTTTTCAGCAACCTTGTGAGTAGTATCCTTCAAGGAAATATGCTGCGAAATACTCGCTGAAACATGAGGCGGCCTGTGTGCAGCACCTTCTGTTGCAGACTGTCATAAACGAGAGGTTTAACTGGGCCTCTCGTGAAAACCAAGTTGATTTGCAAATGAGTGTGTTTGTCGAGATCAGTCTAATTTGAATTCAAGGAGAACATAAGGCTGAGGGCAACCTGGGGTCTGCGCTTACCTGGTGATCCACAAGAAGGGTGAAATCGGTCGTGGGCTGTCGAAGAATTTTCAGAATAGTTTCCTTTATGAAAATATACTGCGATATCTCAAATATCGTACCAACTGAAACGTGAGGCATCTTTTGTGCGACACATTTAGTTGAAGAACACCATAAGCGGATTCAGTTGAGTCTTCCGGGGAAAACAAGCTGGTGCGCAAATGAGCTCATCTATGGAATAGGGGACAATAAAGCGTTCCATCCGTCAAATGTAGCGAAGAATGGACGCCATAAATCCATCGGCCCATTGGCTTATAGGGGTCGAATACTAGAGAAAAATTCATGTGGGTAAGAAGCAGAGTAAGACTACTGGAGCCTGTGACGTAACAATAGTTAAAAAATGGCAGATATATCGAGAAAATTATGATGCCTTTTTGGTTGGCGCCAAGTTGGCAACTGTCATACAAGAATTTGCTTAATCTCTTGACTATGGCACGTCCTTCGATGAATACATCCACTTCTGTGTGTCGGCACCAGAGCAGCGTTTGAAGCTGACACTTCAGTGAAGTTGGCCAGTCCAGAGACTTGTTTCCGGGCCATACCAATATCCCAGAAGGGAGTCATTTCGCCCACCAGTGAGCGGTCGGACATCTTGGAATGAACTCGATGGCTCATTCTATTGCGGTGATGAACACGAATTGGGGCAGCTCTTGGTAAAATCGAAGTTCGTTGGAGCAGTAGCTTATATTTCGAAATTGACTGGTGTCATACGAATATCTGGACATTGTGGGTCGATTTTAGCCAGATTAATTTAGTATGATGTAGTCATACTAAATTAACAGCACGTGACTTGGATTAACCACATACAGTAACTCCTGAAGGATCGACTTGATTTAAATTAGCACGATATGAACAGCCGAATTGAGTGGAACGTTTAGTACGCCCTCAAGGGGTACTCGCCTTGTGTTTATCAGTCGATGATTGCTCCTCGTGTGCGGAAGACTATCATGCTACAAAGTGGAAGAAAGAAAGCCTTCCGCTGCAAAGACGGATATGACGAAACACGAACCAAGCAGTTACAAGTCGTTAGACGGGAAAGCAAACATCTCATATGGACACAGTCTTTAAAAACTGAACATTTTCACGCGTCCTCTTGGCTTTCCAGGATATTCAGTGACTATTACACAATAGTAAACGAGTACTGCGGAGCAATCCCACAGTTTTCACAATAAACTTCACCTTCCAGCAGATGCGGGGCGGAGCTTGGTAACTAACAGTAGACTACTCGCCTGGTCTATCAGTAGTATGGTGACAATTTGCGAGGATTCGGTGCTGACAAACTTTCTACATGAATTCCGAGGATCAATGAAAAGATGCTTTTGTATTTTGCTCTGAGTGACAGTTTGAATAATTAGAGTGCGGAATTTCAGTAAAAATGACCTCGCCAGATTCCCATATTATCTTTGCCTACGCGTAGTCATTTCGTCATTTCAAGGCCGTCCAATTCAATAGATACCTCTCAGGATGTAGATCTGGGTGTCCCTCTTCTAAGAAGGTGTTATAGTGCTCGGTTTTGAGAATTGACGCTGGAACATGTCATCATGACGCAAAGTTCATGAGGCTCGTTCCATCATTTTCTACCCGAACTGTTTAACCGGGAGCTGAGGCACCTCGCCATGTGTATCCTGAGTCAAGACCAGATCCATTCTATGCTCTTCTAAACTTTTGAAAGTGCTGACCTAAGCATGAAGTGGTTTTGGGGCTTTTGAGCGTAACTTGTGTAAAAAACAGTCAGAAATGCCAGTTGTCTCCGGTCCTCTAATGTTATTAAAACCTTCTATCATAGCTAGACTGGTACGCTTGTCACGAAATTCTGTACAGCGGATTATTCACGGCTAATCGGAAGTTTATTCAGTAGTCTGATATCGTATAATATATCAATAGGACATTCGAATAATACAGAAATTGTGGGTACCACCAAATTCATCCGATCAATGAACCGTATTCACTGCAACTGCGGGGATCTACTCACAACCCCCGCCCACATTCTTATGGTTTGCTGTACGGTGTCGAACGGGCAAATGAGTAATTGTGTTCGAGTTTGACTTCAACAACAAGATAATGAGGTTTGGATCCCAACCTAGTAAGTAGTGTGCACGCGTAAACAATCTTGAAGAAGTGAGCCCTCGTATGATTCATTTGGTTGGGTTTTAGAGGGCTGACTGATATGAGGTAGCATTTTGATCCAAATGTCATCTAAACCATGATGTTCAAACTACACCCTACACTCAAATGCTCAAAAACCACATGAGAGACAATACTGACTTCTTACCGCAAATACGAGCAATTTAGACGTTCATTTTAGCGTCACATGACTAACTGTCGGTAGTTATTTTCGACACACGATCAATAAAACTTGTGTATTGAGCGGTGCTTACGCTCTGAACGGCTAAAGCATCAGTTTCGTTGCTTTGACGAGTTATCCAACCAATCATGCCGCTCAGTTGCGCACAATTCATTCAATCAAAAAAATTTATGTGCATCTCGTAAATCAATTGAAAAATGCAAGTGCACCAGCTATTAAGATGACGCAACGAAATACTCTTTTTATAATTTGTCTGAATGGCTGTTGAACCGAAGTGTCTTTGCGTTGAATACACCTATGACGTGGGGGAGTACCAACCACGTCTGTGCATTGTGTAGCGATTCTGGTTTCGTCTTGTTCATCTGATTAAACCGACAGGAGATCTGCTTTGTCCCCCAAAAACTCAGACACGTGAGGCAAGTTGCCTCAGTTAGGACTCATCGACCGATCGAACACGTGACCCTGGTGGTCGCACATTGCTGAATTGAGCGTCACGTTCCCTTCGAACACGCTTGTTCAACTGGTGAATACAATTTGGATGTGCATTGCTCCGATTAACTGTTTTCTTGAATAGATGACCATTTATCATAAATAGTCCAGTAGCTCAGTCTGGCTCCGGAAAAACCAACAAATCTTCGGATGGCTTTGCTGTCGATTTTGAGGGCAGCCGTGTCCGGTCTAATTGAAAGCCAATCAAATTGGCAATCGGGCGCTCGTGGCTAAGCGGATAAGCGTTCAACCACGTGATCGAAACGCACTACTGATGATTCCCGGAAAGGATGAAACAGCCGTACAGTGTTTCTCAGCGTTTCAACCTCACTGACAGGATGAGATCTCTCTTGAATATCACCAAATTTCCTCCCATATGAGTCGAAACCTCGACGGATTCACGGAGGCACGGCTGAAACGAAGTAAGATTCACCTTGTTCGGTTCAAACGCCCAGTTAGTTATGAACCCATTCCAGTTTGTGATATGGTTAGCCAGTCACCTATGTCTACAAATATATTAGAATTATCCCAGTGCCGGAAGCATTAGTCTTGATACAACCGAGACTAGCCTGATCGCAGAGAGGTCTATCACACACTCAATGCACAGGCCGATTTTATACCATCTCTGGAATACTCCGACCACTAGCCTCACGGCGCGATCCGAGTATGCTGTGAGTGGTTGTTTAACCCAGATGTCAACTTAGGCAGAATTTTATGACGCAGGAAGTTATCGATCGCGCCTGTGGTCACTGTGGACGACACTATCCACAGTCTCTCGATAGTAGTGGAAAATCCGCGAACAGCTCATGCCCCTATTGGCCGTTGATCATGTGACTATCGATCTGCTCCCTCGGTTTAGGAGGCAGCAATGAGGCTCGATTGATCGATCGAATACCGGGTCAACTACCCAACCAGAATATCAGTGAAAGGAAGAAGGACTTCACTGCCGAGCTATTTATTAGAAAATGCCAACTGATCAGTTAAAGACTATTGGATAGGGAAACACAACTCTCATTTGCATCTTATTTACAAAAACTGAACGCGTCTTCTTAAACTTTCATGGATATTTATTGACTCAAAACATTTATCGCTCAAATCCAAGCAAATGCTACAAAGCCACTCCACAAATTCCCCAACAGATCTCCTTTAACAAGAGACGCAAAGCGAATTTAACAGAAAACATACTACTTGCATGCTCCCATCAGTAGTATCACCGTTACACCAGTAGTTCAGCATACTTCCAAACCACTCCATATTAGAGTCAATCTTATTAAGATTCATCCCAACGAACGTTTGCGTAGAACTTGCCGTTCATAGTCAAAATAAAAAATTATATTTGTAAATTTTGCGGCCTGTGGTTGTGTCAAGGTTCAACCTAACATATGCTAGCGAAATACACTCATTTGCAAACTAATTTGGTTTTGTGAGAGACTCACCCGGGACCCGGCTGAGCCTCTCGGTTTTGATGTTTCCAGGCAACTGAATGTGCTTCACTCGGGGGCTGTGCCTATCTGATGAGCCCCAAGAAGGGCGAAACCGATCGTGGGCTGTTGAGGAGTATTCAGCAACCTTATGAGTAGTATATTACTAACCTCGTACACAAATGCGAAAGCCTTGATGCGTTATTGGTTCTTGGTCTGCTCGCAAAACTTTACAGTTGGATTGCAAACCATTCATCGTTAATCGAGGTGACACCGTCAGTGCAGGGTTGAATAAGTCACTATTATACATCTTTCTCCAAAATCGAAATGTAACGGCCAAAGTTACAGTTTTTTTTTGCTAAAATAAACTAAGTTCAATGGGAGCCAATCACACTGCTGTTCAGTCGCTCTTGCGGTCAGGCGCTCAGATGTTTAACTACTGGCCGGAGGATTGTGGGTTCAGAACTCTCTGAGGTTCGTCAACTGCACACTGCTGAGGATTCCCGAGTAGGATGAAACCGCTGTACGGTGCTTTTAAACACAGGCTTGGTTCACTTACAGGACGAAGTATCAATTGTATAACAAACTCGCTGATTTCGATTATAGTAAAGCGTGTTCCGTTCACATTCAAGCTTGGCTCAAGTCTATTCACCGCTAGCACTCCAAGATCATACTCCAAAACTGACGATTGAGAGTGGTAACCATCGAGTTGGTGCGAGCCTAGTGGTTGTGAAGCCTCAAGCTTGAAGGAAGCAGTAAGCATGACTGTGGATTAGTAGAAGTCAGACAAACTTTGTTAGGTATGCTGGAATTCAGGTCCATGATCCACATGGCCAGAGTCTGAATCATCCGTGCACGAACGATGAAAAAAAGGCGTTTTATTATAAGAGGTCAGTAGCATACACCGAAAACAGTTTTAGACGCACTAAGCAATCATGTAGGACGCCACTGCTGTACGAGACTATATAATCATCATCATCATCATCATCATCATCATCATCATCA